>NW_023994736.1:5000-231427 GCF_015586225.1 Lucilia sericata
AGACTTTTGTGTCGAACACTTAAAATCGGCTCTAACTTCTTCAAAACACCTTTAAAAGGGAAAAGAGCCTCGATCTGTCATCACCTGCATTTTACGTCAAAAACTGATTTTTTGGTGGAAAAATTTAAATCTAACTTTATAAAATCATGTTTATATCGAAAACGATCTCACTTCCTGATCATGCAACTTTTTCGTTAAAATCGGCTCTAAGTTCGATAAAACACGTTTAAAGGAAAATCACTTGTGATTTTGATAAAAACTCGAATTTTCGGTCGAAAACTTAAACTATAAACATTGTTAAATGGTAGAAAAAACCCTTTCCGTAGTCATTTTACGATCAGTTTGATTCATTTCAAACCCTACCTCCTACTTTACATTTGTAGTTGGTCGATTAGTAGTCATTGGTCCACGATTTTCGAAAATCCCTTAATATTTTCGACATTTCTCATTTGTACATCAACAGTAAATAAATTAGTGATAGAAAGTTTAAATAACGGTTATAGTCGTTTTCACATTCCTGTTTTGCAATTGATCAATCTTCGTCTGTATTGGACTGATCTCCTCGGCAATATTGCTTCATAGATTTTTATGTTTAGTGGTATTCTCTCCTTTAGTAGGGTAGTTAACCTCCTTTTGCCTTATTGTCGGCATCGTATAGGTTCAATCATAAATATCAGAGTTATTGCTGGTCTTATCTATTCAGATTTCTGAGCCATTTCTACCTATTGCTGATGTTACAGGCGTGGAAATTGCAGACTAGATCTTAGCATCATCTCTCTTCGGTATTGATGAGACCTCTTTAGGTAAAGATGATAGTACATCAAAACTGTACGAGTTTGTGATCAATAAGGCACGGGTATAGTCGTGTTCTGGCGTTGATCAGTCTTTATCTGAACGAAAATAGTATATATAGTCCTAATAGTCTACTAAATCTTGTACTATTTTTCTAATATATGTATATATGGAAAAACTGTCGGTAGGTTTTGCATATAGCGGCTTAGATGCTGTCACCTTATCAAGTCTTCCTTACCGGTATCGTAAGGATTCAATCCATTAACACCAGAGAGCATATCAAAATTACTATTGCACTGCGTTCACTGAAAGTAGGGAACATCACTTTGGTGCTCCCTTCTTGTCAGGCATGGAGGAGCTTTTTGGGATAGGTCTGAAATGAAACCGGTTGGTTAAGTTCTGGAAGCAGAGACTGACATCAAAACACACTCCTGCGACCACTAGGGGACCGACTGCTTCTGTAACAGCTGCCCTCGATACCTAACCTAAGTTATCATCCGAATAGAAAGTATCTGATCTATAAATACAATCCCGGTAGCAGAGCTGCATACCAAATTTCCTGAAATCCAATCTATATCCATTACTTATAATCCAGGCGTAATCAGTCTGGTTTTGTTAGAAATAGTTCACGTTTGACTACCAAACAGTTAATGACCGGGTAAGTCCGCTTGGAGGCTTCCATTGTCATCTTCAACTTGAAGTATTAAACATTTAATACCAAAGAGATTGTCTTAGTTGTAATCCAAATAGAAAGTATCTAATCCAAGAAAAGTTGTAGTCATATCAGATCCTATCTGTCCATTACTTTTAATCGAAGCGTAAACTGTCTGGTTCTGATAGAAATAGCTGAATTTTGTAGATCACGTTTGACGACCAAACACTTTTTGACCTGGTCCATTTAGAGGCATCTTCTGCTTGAAGGTTTGTGCTTTTAATACCAAGTGAAAGTTATATAATTTATCACAAATCAATATCTTTCGATCATGATATGAGTAATTGCAATCAAATATAATACCCCACGGGAGAGTCGTAGTCACAACTACTTCTTTAACTAGGAATCTCCTTAAGAGAACTTGGATTTGGATTTGTACGCATTTTATAAAAATGAAGAGGTGATGTGGAATATGGTTATGCACCTTAAGAGAAGGAAACTAAGTAAGGTTAGTTTCGAAGTAGTACCTTGGAATCCAAGTGCAAGTTGTCTGTTCTATTAGAAATGTCTGACTGATCCTTGTAGCAGTTTCAACTATCAACTCCAAAATTCGGCTATGTTTCATATGAAAGAGAGACCCCTACCTAGTCCAGGTATTGGCATACTGATCTGAATATAAGGGACCGATACTGTGAAGTTTAGGACGGGTCTAAGAACTAAAAATAAGCATCCCTCGAATCAATAGACATAAAACCTAAATCCACAAAATTTTATTGCTCCTAGGAAGAACAATTTTCTCTATTTCTCGAGACGAAGAGGGAACGAATTCCCAAAATCCAATAAAATATGCAATAGTCAAAGTATAATATAAGAATTTCTATTCAAAATCATATATCCACTTCTTCAACTAATATTTCGTCTAAAAACAAACACCTTGAAGTCAATTAAATAACATCTTTCACATTGTAAATTCTTTAAACATTTTAGCAAATTTAGCACATAACTCATTTACAACAAAATGCTATAAATTCATCAATTAACCAATCAATTAATTGACCTAATTTGGACCACAATATTCTTTTTGCTCTTTACTTACATCTTGACTCAGTCCCTGTGGTTCACGACTCAAGACAATCGTATAAATGCTATGATGTAAATCACTCGAACAGAATGTCAATACTAAATGATCACTGACAGCTTTGACCACCTGTACGGTGCCGGTAAATTGACTGTATTTATTAAGAGCCACCATTGAGCCGCGTTGTTCGCCAACATTTGTCCAGAGACCCGGATGATTCATGGTATAATTGAAATTATACTCAATATTGTCATCTTTTTCGCTCCAAATCAAACGTAAATATCTGGTACTTAAATGTGAGTGTCTGGAGTTTGCAGTTACATCATATTGCTGGCCATTCGATGACGTTGATGCTGTTGCCATTGTGTCTACTCTTCTGTAACTAGTAGGCTGATAATAATCACGCATCTGTGTATTTGAAATAGAAAAAATATACTGATTTTTTTTTCTAAACAGTTTTTAGATTTTTTTATTTGTTTTGTTTTTTTATTAAAATTATGTAGTAGAGTTAAATTAATAATTTAGTTTATGAGTGGCTTGACAGATTGACTGTACGTACTACTATTACTACTCACTTGATCTGTGACATCATTTAAATTTATCATCACACAACTGTCGTAACGATATACGCCTGGTATATCTTGTGTATGCATTATGATTTCATTACCATACCAGTTACCAGTTATCTGAGGGAAAAATGTAAAAAACAAGTATGTAAAATTAATTTATTGAACCTGTAGTTTTTTTAAAAATTTTATATATTAATATTTTTGGACATGTGTAGTAATTGACCTTTAATTTTGGTTACAACCTCTCTAATTAAAAATGAAATTTATATCTCAATTATTTATTACTTATAGGGTAAGGGTCAGTAGACATTAAAACCAAGCAATTTTTTGACGAAAGCCTCATTTTTACCCTATATGGACCCTCAGATCTTAGATGAGAATTCAAAAAGTTTCAAGCTTGAACTTGATTCAGTTCAGTTCAGTTCAGTTCTAGTTCAGTTCTAGTTCGTTCTAGTTCAGTTCTAGTTCAGTTCAGTTTCAGTTCAGTTCTAGTTCAGTTCTAGTTCAGTTCTAGTTCAGTTCTAGTTCAGTTCTAGTTCAGTTCTAGTTCAGTTCTAGTTCAGTTCTAGTTCAGTTCTAGTTCAGTTCTAGTTCAGTTCTAGTTCAGTTCTAGTTCAGTTCTAGTTCAGTTCTAGTTCAGTTCTAGTTCAGTTCTAGTTCAGTTCTAGTTCAGTTCTAGTTCAGTTCTAGTTCAGTTCTAGTTCAGTTCTAGTTCAGTTCTAGTTCAGTTCTAGTTCAGTTCTAGTTCAGTTCTAGTTCAGTTCTAGTTCAGTTCTAGTTCAGTTCTAGTTCAGTTCTAGTTCAGTTCTAGTTCAGTTCTAGTTCAGTTCTAGTTCAGTTCTAGTTCAGTTCTAGTTCAGTTCTAGTTCAGTTCTAGTTCAGTTCTAGTTCAGTTCTAGTTCAGTTCTAGTTCAGTTCTAGTTCAGTTCTAGTACTGTTCAGTTCAGTTCTAGTTCAGTTCTAGTTCAGTTCTAGTTCAGTTCTAGTTCAGTTCTAGTTCAGTTCTAGTTCAGTTCTAGTTCAGTTCTAGTTCAGTTCAGTTCTAGTTCAGTTCTAGTTCAGTTCTAGTTCAGTTCTATTTCAGTTCTTGTTCAGTGAGTAATAATTTGATATGAAAGTGTTTCTAATTATTGAAATATCATCAGTTTCCAACATTCAAGTGATTCATTCACGACCCTACAAAGCATTTTGCAGATCGCCTTAACTTTACACTTTAATTTTTTTTCACATACTGCTTATATGTACATATTTGTTTATGGTTGAAAAATTAGTTTAAAAACACAGATAACACAGCATTGCATTTGATAATTGTATAATTTAATTAATCAATTTAGATTTGGAGGAAGCATTGTTTACTCTGGATGAATATGCAGACGAGTAGCAGTAGTATCACATCTCCATATCATCACATTCAAATTCACATCGAAGGCTGTGAGTCTGTGACGAGAGAGGAGTGCATGTAAAAAAAGGTCATTTGGAGTCAATATATTTATGGTTTCCCTTGTTTGTGTCACATTCTTTTGTAACACACTTTATGTGGGTTGAAGTTTTAACTCGAAAATTGTTATTGTTATTATTCGAAATAGAAAGTTCAGAAGGTGAGGGAAAATGTCTAACATACGTAGTGTAGTTGTTATGATGAACTTTATGTTAAACAATAAATATTAATTTAAATTGAATTATTAGTTTTAGAATTAGCTTTTAAAAGAAAAGCTATTAAATTAAACTCGAAGCTGTTAAAATATATTAGATGTTTTTACAAAATCCTCTGAACATTGCATTACGAACATCGTATGATTCATCTCAACGTGGTATTCGTCTCGGTCTGAACCTAGACTATTGGTCAGTCTACAGTTTAGAATATAGTCGACATCATCTAGATACTAGACTAGAATGTAAGCTAGACTATAGACCAGACTATAGACTAGACTATAGACTAGACTATAGACTAGACTATAGACTAAACTATAGACTAGACTATTGACTAGACTATAGTCTAGACTATAGACTAGACTAGACTAGACTAGACTAGACTATAGACTAGACTATAGACTAGACTATAGACTAGACTAGACTAGACTAGACTAGACTAGACTAGACTAGACTAGACTATAGACTATAGACTAGACTAGACTATAGACTAGACTAGACTAGACTAGACTAGACTATACTATACTAGACTATAGACTATAGACTATAGACTATAGACTAGACTAGACTATAGACTATAGACTAGACTATAGACTAGACTAGACTAGACTAGACTAGACTAGACTAGACTAGACTAGACTAGACTAGACTATAGACTAGACTATAGACTAGACTAGACTAGACTAGACTAGACTATAGACTAAACTATTGACTAGACTATAGACTAGACTATAGACTAGACTATAGACTAGACTATAGACTAGACTATAGACTAGACTATAGACTAGACTATAGACTAGACTATAGACTAGACTATAGACTAGACTATAGACTAGACTATAGACTAGACTATAGACTAGACTATAGACTAGACTATAGACTAGACTATAGACTAGACTATAGACTAGACTATAGACTAGACTATAGACTAGACTATAGACTAGACAATAGACTAGACTATAGACTAGACTATAGACTATAGACTAGACTAGACTAGACTATAGACTAGACTATAGACTAGACTATAGACTAGACTATAGACTAGACTATAGACTAGACTATAGACTAGACTATAGACTAGACTATAGACTAGACTATAGACTAGACTATAGACTAGACTATAGACTAGACTATAGACTAGACTATAGACTAGACTATAGACTAGACTATAGACTAGACTATAGACTAGACTATAGACTAGACTATAGACTAGACTATAGACTAGACTATAGACTAGACTATAGACTAGACTATAGACTAGACTATAGACTAGACTATAGACTAGACTATAGACTAGACTATAGACTAGACTATAGACTAGACTATAGACTAGACTATAGACTAGACTATAGACTAGACTATAGACTAGACTATAGACTAGACTATAGACTAGACTATAGACTAGACTATAGACTAGACTATAGACTAGACTATAGACTAGACTATAGACTAGACTATAGACTAGACTATAGACTAGACTATAGACTAGACTATAGACTAGACTATAGACTAGACTATAGACTAGACTAACTAGACTATAGACTAGACTATAGACTAGACTATAGACTAGACTACTAGACTAGACTACTATAGACTAGACTATAGACTAGACTATAGACTAGACTATAGACTAGACTATAGACTAGACTATAGACTAGACTATAGACTAGACTATAGACTAGACTATAGACTAGACTATAGACTAGACTATAGACTAGACTATAGACTAGACTATAGACTAGACTATAGACTAGACTATAGACTAGACTATAGACTAGACTATAGACTAGACTATAGACTAGACTATGACTAGACTATAGACTAGACTATAGACTAGACTATAGACTAGACTATATACTAGACTATAGACTAGACTATACTAGACTATAGACTAGACTATAGACTAGACTATAGACTAGACTATAGACTAGACTATAGACTAGACTATAGACTAGACTATAGACTAGACTATAGACTAGACTATAGACTAGACTATAGACTAGACTATAGACTAGACTATAGACTAGACTATAGACTAGACTATAGACTAGACTATAGACTAGACTATACTAGACTATAGACTAGACTATAGACTAGACTATAGACTAGACTATAGACTAGACTATAGACTAGACTATAGACTAGACTATAGACTAGACTATAGACTAGACTATAGACTAGACTATAGACTAGACTATAGACTAGACTATAGACTAGACTATAGACTAGACTATAGACTAGACTATAGACTAGACTATAGACTAGACTATAGACTAGACTATAGACTAGACTATAGACTAGACTATAGACTAGACTATAGACTAGACTATAGACTAGACTATAGACTAGACTATAGACTAGACTATAGACTAGACTGTAGACTACACTATAGACTAGTCTATACACCAGACTATAGACTAGACTACAGTATGGTGTATAGATTGGACTATAGCTTAGTCTAAAGTATAGCTTAGACCGTAAAATAGACCATAGACCATGGCAACGATATAAAGCATACAATCTACATACTAGGATATACTCTATGGACTAAACTATAGACTTAAAACAGTTCTCGAGTTAGACTTATCTGTTTCGTATGTTTTTGCATTTTCACAAACAATGAACTTTATTTCAGTACACACTTTTAGATTTACAATTTTTACAATAAACCGATCACGTACTTTTGTTTTTCTGATTAATTCTAAAAAAATGTCTAACACCTGCATATATTTCTAATTGATGACATATTTAATAAATAGCTTTGTTAATTAAATCTTAAATTTTATTTGAATATTTTAAATATTTTTGAAATTTATTTTAACACAATTTCAACTCATGTTATTTGTTTTCCATTCAGCATTTACGCACTTGTTTGATATCCACAGAATGTTGAGGTTTAATATTCAAACACAACATTGATGGAGGATGATGTTGTCTGGTTTCAGTTGAATCACCACCGTTTCGAGACGGAACATAGGTTTCGTATATAGAATCAGCGTTTGCATGATATGCAAATAATATTAATATAACAGCGGTAAGTTTGTTTAACATTGTATTCGTTTGTTTCTATTGAATTCTTATCAAATTTGCACCAAGATTCCAAAGAAATTGTAATTTTATTACGATTTGTTTTACTTTTTTTGTTTTTAATTTTCTTTCGTTTCGCGATCGTGTGATCTGTATGAACTACAACGAGATAATAAACGCTTTGAACCCAGTAGAAAAAGTAAGAAGGAATTAATTGACTCAAAGTTTTATTTTTTTTAATTCGAGCACTTTTTCATACAATCATCTAAAAGATGAATTTTATTTTACTGTTTGGAATTGTTCGTGGTGGATACACAAGGAAAAATCAACTACATGCGACAATAACAAAAAGTTATAATTGAACTTAAACGGTTTTTTTCTTCCATTACTTTTGATGTCGTTTCATTATTAGTTAAACTCAAATTGTGGGGGTTATTGTCACAGTAGTTGTGCGATGATGATTGCTGTAGGTTTGAGTTCTTTATAGTTACGCGTAAATAGATCTTGTGGCACGTTTACCGTTATATGCTCAACATCAATGTATACAATTTAAGTACGACTGTCATATCCATACTCTCATTGTAGTGAGTGTGTTTTATCATCGTATTTTTATTGATCGTGTACACGAAATCTTTAATTATGTTGAACTCAAATAAGTTTTTAAATTTTGCTCTTATTTCATTTTCAAAATGAGTAACATAGCAGAAAAGAATTAACCAAGATATTATTAGTACCCTATTCTAGGTATATGAATCTGAATCATTATATAGACTCTAGCTAAAGCCTTGATTAACATATTATAGGCTATAGAATAGTCTATATAGGCCAGAATATAGGGCAGTTTGGACTATAGATCAGACCAGACAAGATTTACTATATGCAAGAGTATAGTCTTAGCTATATACTAAACTATAAACTAGAATGTAGACTAGAATATAGACTATACTATATATTAGCCTATTGATTAGATTATATACTAGATTATAGGCTAAACTAAAGACTAGACTACAGATTATACTATAGATTAGACTAGAATATAGACTACACTACAAACTAGACTATAGGCTACACTACAGACTAGACTATAGGCTACACTCTAGAGTAGACTATAGGCAACACTCTAGACTAGACTATAAACTAAACTATAGACTCGACTATAGACTAGACTATAGACCAGACTATAGACTAGACTATAGACTAGACTATAGACCAGACTATAGACTAGACTATAGACTAGGCTATAAACTAGACCACAGACTAGACTATACCCTCGACTATAGACTAGACTACAGACTACACTATAGCATAGACTATAGACTAGACTATAGACTAGACTATAGACTAGACTATAGACTAGACTATAGACTAGACTATAGACTAGACTATAGACTAGACTAGACTAGACTATGCTATAGACTAGACTATAGACTAGACTATAGACTAGACTATAGACTAGACTATAGACTAGACTATAGACTAGACTATAGACTAGACTATAGACTAGACTATAGACTAGACTATAGACTAGACTAGACTATAGACTAGACTATAGACTAGACTATAGACTAGACTATAGACTAGACTATAGACTAGACTATAGACTAGACTATAGACTAGACTATAGACTAGACTATAGACTAGACTATAGACTAGACTATAGACTAGACTATAGACTAGACTATAGACTAGACTATAGACTAGACTATAGACTAGACTATAGACTAGACTATAGACTAGACTATAGACTAGACTATAGACTAGACTATAGACTAGACTATAGACTAGACTATAGACTAGACTATAGACTAGACTATAGACTAGACTATAGACTAGACTATAGACTAGACTATAGACTAGACTATAGACTAGACTATAGACTAGACTATAGACTAGACTATAGACTAGACTATAGACTAGACTATAGACTAGACTATAGACTAGACTACTAGACTATAGACTAGACTATAGACTAGACTATAGACTAGACTATAGACTAGACTATAGACTAGACTATAGACTAGACTATAGACTAGACTATAGATAGACTAGACTAGACTATAGAATAGACTATAGACTAGACTATAGACTAGAGATAGACTAGACTATAGACTAGACTATAGACTAGACTATAGACTAGACTATTAGACTAGACTATAGACTAGACTATAGACTAGACTATAGACTAGACTATAGACTAGACTATAGACTAGACTATAGACTAGACTATAGACTAGACTATAGACTAGACTATAGACTAGACTATAGACTAGACTATAGACTAGACTATAGACTAGACTATAGACTAGACTATAGACTAGACTATAGACTAGACTATAGACTAGACTATAGACTAGACTATAGACTAGACTATAGACTAGACTATAGACTAGACTATAGACTAGACTATAGACTAGACTATAGACTAGACTATAGACTAGACTATAGACTAGACTATAGACTAGGAACTATAGACTAGACTATAGACTAGACTATAGATCTAGACTATAGACTAGACTATAGACTAGACTATAGACTAGACTATAGACCTAGACCTATAGACTAGACGATAGACGAGACTAAGAGACTGAGACCCTATAGACTAGACTATAGACTAGACTATAGACTAGACGATAGACTAGACTATAGACTAGAACTAGACTAGACTATAGACAGAGATAGACTATAGACGAGACTAATAGACTAGACTATAGACTAGACTATAGACTAGACTATAGACTAGAAAAACTATAGACTAGACTATAGACTAGAACTATAGACTAGACTATAGACTAGAACTATAGACTAGACTATAGACTAATAGACCTAGACTATGGACTAGACTATAGACTAGGACATGACTAGACTATAAGACTAGACTTGGACTAGACATAGACTAGACTATGACTAGACTATAGACTAGACTATAGACTAGACATAGACTAGACTATAGACTAGACTATAGACTAGACTATAGACTAGACTATAGACTAGACTATAGACTAGACTATAGACTAGACTAGAGATATAGATAGACTAGACTATAGACTAGACTATAGACTAGACTATAGACTAGACTATAGACTAGACTATAGACTATAGGACTAGACTATGGACTAGACTATAGACTGGACGATAGACTAGACTATAGACTAGACTATAGACTAGACTTTAGACTAGACTATAGACTAGACTATAGACTAGACTATATAGATTCTAGATTTAACTACAGGTTCGAATCTTGATTGTTTTAATTTCGATATATAGAACCCTAATATAGATTAGATAATGAACTCTTTTATAGACAAGACTATAGACTACTCTCATTAATTCCGTTATATAGAGTACATTTAAAGTCACTCTCGATCAGAATTATGTACATGTTTAAATTTTCTTTTTCTCATGCAAACAATTCTTTTAACATTAATTAATTAATAAAAACGATATTTAAAAAAAACTTAAACCATAAGAGGTTTACGCCTTCTTAATAAATAGTTGAGTAGTTTTGTTTGTACTTGAATCGAGTGGACTCAATTTTAATTGAAAATAAAAAAAAAAAATATGCAAAATAATACGAGGGCAATTTTTCTTGCATTCTTTAAAATGAGGGTTCAGAGTATCTTCATGTTAATACTTGTACGTAGTATTCCTGCTCATGGCAATTACTTCAGCGATTTAAATTTCCATAAATTTTTAAATGTTTTCAATCTTCACATGGAATACGAACCTTTAGATATTTGTCTCAGAGTTTTGTTTAAACAATAATCTATGATTTAGGCTTTATTTTAAATACACATTTTTTCTATTGTTTTTAATTTTTGGTATTACAAATTACTACAAACTAAACTTAATCTAAAAATATTTCGAGTTTTAATAATTACAAATGAAAATTCAACAAAATTCGAGTTCAAAATTTAATTACTCTAAAGCTTGCCTTGCTGCATCATTAGATTAATTTTATCATAGATCCAATCAATATATTTCTCTACACGCACATAAACACCAGGATGATTGACATAACCACAATGTTGACCCCATGATATGATACCATACAAGGTTTCACCATCTAAAATATTTAAAAAAGATTTGAAGTAACGTTTTTTCAAAAGTTTCTTAAGCAAACATACCCTCATCGGAACAAACTAAAGGTCCACCCGAATCACCATCACAGGCATCGGCACTTTCATCTAAGAAACCAGCACAAAACATGCCTTCGGTCATGGCATTGGCATAAACATTTTTCTGGCTGCAAACCTCATCGGCCAAAATGGGTACTTGAGCGGAACGTAAAATATTGGAGGGAGCTGGAGCATAAAAGAAAATATTTATATTTTGATGTTTATGTATAGAAATCGCATATAAGTTACTTACTTGAAGTGCCCGATTTTATGGAACCCCAGCCTGAAATCGTACACAAACGATTTGGTTCCAAAGTGGCGCCCTTTTCGGGCAAGCAAATAGGTTGAACATAATCATTGAAACGTACCGGAGTCTTTAGTAATATCAAAGCTATATCATTGTTCATATGCTTCTGATCACGGAATTTTTCATGAATATACCAATTCTCTATATTTGAATCGATTTCTGAGGATTCAGCTATATTGGCATAATGATCACCCATGCGCACGAAATATGAACCCTTAGGATAACCCGCTAAACAATGGGCAGCAGTAAGAATTAATCTTTTCGATATAATAACAGCACCACACCAATGACTTGATATGCCACCACGACCCCTAGTTCTTATAGTAGCTTGCCAAGGATGACGTCCTCTTTTGGCAACACTACCATTTACCACTCTTTCCTCAGGATGTTCATATTCATCGACCAAATTCGTTTTAAAGTGACCACATTTCTTTTGACTCTGGACCGCCTTGCTGGAACGTTGCCAAAGACCTTGATACAAACCCAAATCATCGAGTTCGGTTTGTTCCAATTCCACACCATATTCTAGATCTTTTCCATAAGTGTTAATTGTGGGTTCTTTATTGACTTTTGCTGGATTGGGTTTGGGACCTGCAGTGCATTTGAGTCCCACATCTTCGGTATGATTACAATTGTTTTCACCCCAAGACCAGTGATTACATTCGTCTATTTTGGTTTCATTACCCAAACAAGATACTTGATCCAACCAAATGGGTCCACTGCCCGGGCCATATATATTTTTAGCGATTTCCTTTAAGAAAAGCAGATATTTAGAGAAGAAATTTTTATTAACCTTAAAATAATTACCGGTTTGCCATATAGACCAAAAGAATTACAAACAACTTGAGCCTCTTTTAAGCCAAAATCATCATCACAAACAGTACCCCATTCACCGCGGTAAAACACCTCTAAACGTCCCTCATTAGAGCTACGGCCACCTTCTAAACGATATTTAATAGGAGCCTGAAATTAAGTATAATGTATAAAAATATGAGCTTTAAAATTTACCCCATAACTATCTTTTGAACTTACATTACAAACTTGTTCACTCTCATCGGAACCATCTTCACAATCGGGCGTAACATCACATAGAAAAGCTGTTGGAATACACTCCTTCGAAGTGCTACACAACCAATAATTATCGGGACACTTTAGTTTGGGTACTTTACAAACTACACCCACTACTTCATCGGGTCCACAATTATTAACACCCCATCCCTTGAAGTCACATTCCCTTAGAGATGTTTCATTTCCTTTACATTGTACCTCATCCATAGCAAAGTAGACATTAACATCCGAGGGAGAATAATACGAATTGCCACGTACTTCCATGGCTCCCATTTTAAAGCCCAATTCATGGCAAACAACATCAGCATCGGGTAAACCGAATTTGTCATCACAAACATAACCCCATTTGCCAAGAACTAAGAATAAATCGATCATTGACAGGAAAGAAGAGAGTATTATGGAATTAGATTTTGTTTAAACTTACTTTTGACTTCTACACGTCCCATATTTGGACTCTGACCTCCTGTCAAACGTATGGCATAACCTAAATGTTCACATTGCTGTTCGTCCTTACGATTTCCACAATTGTTGACACCATCACAGACCTAAGATAGATTAAGGATTAGGACATTAAGAATTGGAGTATAAATTATATTTCAATGGTGGAAACTTTTAGTACTAGTCAATAGACTCAAGAGTCTAGTCAATAGACAAGTTAGGAGTCTAGTCTATGCACTATTCCAGAGTCTCCTCAATAAAATAGTTAAGAGTCTAGTATATAGGCTAGTCAGAAATCTAGTCAATGAACTAGTCAAAAGTCTCGTCAATAAACTGTTCAATAGACTTGTCAAACGTTTAGTCAATAGACTAGTCTAGTCTAGACTAGTCAATGCACTAGTCAAGAGTTCCGTCAAAACGCTAGTCAAGAATCTAGTCAATGAACTAGTCAAGAGTCTCGTCAATAAACTGTTCAATAGACTTGTCAATCGTTTAGTCAAGAGTCTAGTCAATGCACTAGTCAAGAGTTTCGTCAAAACACTAGTCAAGAGTCTAGTTAATGGACTAGTCAACAGTCTATTAAATACTTTATTCAGTAGACAGTTCAAAATACTAGTCCATAGACTATTCAATCAACTAGTCCATAGACTAGTTCATATACTAGTCAATAGGCAATGGACCAGTCAAGAGATTTCTCTATTGACTAGTCAATAACAGAAAGGATGAAATCCTTAGGAGCAGACATTCGAATCCAAATATTTCATTACAAAAAACTTTCCAAATAACTTCACTCACCTGATGCTCTTCCACACACTTGCCATTACCACAATCGAATGGACACCTACTGCTGCCAACTCTTAAATCAAAACCATAAGTTCTCGGTGTGGTAGACTCAGCACGGGGATTATAGGAACTAATAGGTTTAGTGGTATCATCAAAAGGATTTGGAAGATTAGGATGTTTCTCATGGAATTCACGATTGTGTTGTGATTTAAAGTGATGCGTATCATGGGAATGATGTTTATGCCAATTGGAGTTATGGTCATGATTGTGTGTATGTGGTTTCAAACTTGAACGTTCAGATTGTAAGGGGCGGGATTGATGTAAATTATAAGATGTTGAAGTTTCATGGCCACCCGTTGTTGTAGTCGTAACTCCTACTAGACTATGTTGTTCACCTGCAATTATAAGTTCAGCATCATCTTCTTGATGTGGGGTTGTGCTAGGAACAAGAGTATTTTGATTGGATGGTAGTGTGGGAGGTTTATGAGTAGTGGTCGTTGTAGTGGTGGTGGAAACTAAACTCATTATATGAGATTGAGCCATTTCAGCTACAGTATCTTCTACTTTACTTTCAGCCTCAAGATAGGGTTTTAATAAAAGTTTTAAAGCCTCTTTCATGGCCACTTCTTGATTTTCAGGGTTATCAACATTATCGCCATATTCACTGTTGGCATAAGGAGGAGGACTGAGGCCATAGTATTGGGGTGGAGGAGTACTGGTTATTTTTACATTAGTATTTTCTGAATTCAAAGGATCCCTATAGCTGGGTTTAATGGCCGAATGTTGGGGAGTTTTGCGACCCACCCAGGAAGCATTACGCGAATGTGTTACTTCTGAATAGGGATGACTGTAGTGCGGTTGATGGGGAAATGTTTGTATGGTGGCATTCGAAAGTTGGGGATAGACGGAAATACGTTTTGTGGGCATTCTGGGAGGTAAAGGTACTTGGGTAGTTTGTGGATATGGGTCTAAAAAACTACTAGCAGTAGTGGTCGTTACAGTGGCAGCTGCAGGGGGTTGCAGGCCACCATATAAGTTGGAAGCATCATTAGTATTATGCTTTGAAGAAGCAGAAGGCAATTGATCAAAATCATTTAGGTTATAAGTATTTTGACCCGGTAATTGATCAATATTTATAGAGCTAGTTTTAAAAACAGCTTCTGGTAAAGGTTTTTGACCCGAATCCTCGCTAGGGAAATGTGTATTTGGTGTATAAGTTTGGGGTCTGCCGGGAATATTGTAAGAAGGTTGAGAAGGCTGAGGAGCTCGATTGGATGGTATAATATATGTGGTAATGGGCACACGAGCATTAGTGTAAACAGTATTCTGAGGAGGAGGCATTATGTCATGTCGGGGCAAATCAACCGGTCGTATGGGTGTCCAAGAATTTAGATATCTAGTATGATTTTGACGATTGGAAGTGGGAATAAATGATGGATTGTAGGGGTTCGAAGGTTGTGTAGGTGTTTTGGAAAAGATTTCTTGAGAATCTTCTTGCGAATCAACTGGTTGAGCATAAACTAGGGTCGATGCTGTTGTAGTTGTGGTTGTTGGTTTTAATGGTGATAATGGTGTATTAAACATTTGACGATTATAATTACGATTCGGTTCGAAAGATCCCTCCTCATAGATGACCGTATGAGTGGGATTATGTTGATCCACATGTACTGCCGTGCCCGACCAAACGGGTGTTACATCGGGTTTGGGGGGAGGTATCTGGTGATGTGTATTTGTTGTATGTTGCCATGTAGTAGAACCCTGAGGACGTGGTACATTCATGTTGGTCCAACGATTTCCACTAATTTGGGTGTTGACAACAGTAGTAGGCTGGGTTTGTGATGTGGCCACATTAGTCCATTGGTTATTTACAGTAGAGGAACCACGATTATGGGCTATAAATATAGGATAACGGAAAAAGGTTTGAGAGCTTGAAAGCAAAATTTATATGGAATGTTCATGCAGTTATATATTTTGTATTTATCATGCATTATATATTTATATCTAAGATGTTGATCCCATTTTGTTAATCTTAAAATATTTATACTAGGATTAATAATTCCCCAAATTAAAACTCTATTTTTCTTATATATAAATATAAACATAATTTATTCTCACTTTGAGTATAAGTATAATCATAATCACTGCTATAAACTCCATTATTACAACGATCTGTATTCAAAACATTGGCCTCGGTATCACAGATTTTACGCGACAAACTAAATACTGTACCAGGAGCACAATCCATTATAGTGCTTTGACCATGACTACAAACCAAATATTTATGCCAGTCATAAGGATGCTGATAGGCGCCCTCCACACCATCAGGGCAAGGAAATTGAGCTTTGTAGGTAAAAAATATTAGGCCGTTTTTGTTATAACCTTAAAAAAAATCTTAAACTTACATTGCGAATTATATATAGAAGTGGTAATCGTACTAGTACTATAACCACTAGTTCCTCCACTTTGAGAACAATCAACTTTATCCTTAAAATCACACACTTCCATGGCCTTATTCCAAGCGGTACCGGGACCACAATCTTGTATATGTGTTTCACCATTGGCGCACATTAAAAATTTCGTGCAATCATAGGGATGTGGATAGCGACCAGTAGCACCGGGAGGACAGTTAACATCGTTAGCTATAGGAGCTAGAGGTGAAGGTAAAGGAGGACTTAAAACAGCTGAGGGTGGTAACATATTGCTAGTTGGAGGTGGTGGTGGACTTAAAGAGGTGTGAGGTATATTAATGGGTGTATAAGATCCTGGCTGATAAACTTCAAAATAAACATTCAATTAATTTATAACATTCTTTAAGAAGTCTCGCTATATTACCAGTATTTGTAGTAGCTGCTCCAGTATAATGACCTCTATTATAAGAACTACGATCCTTATTGTCAACCTCATTTTCATTTTGACAAAAACTTCTAGTCAAACTGAATACCTGACCAGCTGGACAATTTTCCATAGATAGACGACCATTGGCACAGCGTATGTATTTATGGCAATCATGAGGATGAGGATATATACCAAAAGTTCCCGGATTGCAGCTAATACCAAGATCATGATCTAAAAAGTATATACAAATTTAACAACTCAGAAATATCTTAGATTCAAGAAAACTACTTACGATATTGATCTACTGATTCATTTGTGAACTCATTTTTGGTCGTTGTCAAATACTCTACACGATCGTAGGCCTCCACCTTATCTCTAGGTATACACTCTTTGCGAGATATACTAAAAACAGAACCGTTCAAACACTCATCTACTACAGTAGCACCCTGAGAACATTGAATATATTTGGTACAATCAAAGGGATTCAAGAAATAACCCTCCAAACCGGGAGGACACATTAAATAAGTCAAACCATCAACTGTAATATACGAAAATCAAAATAAAATTGATTCCTTAAAGTTATTTCTCCGAAAAAAAAACTTACTAGAACCATAAGTTACTTCCATATCTGTTATTCTCCATTCATGACCTTGAGGCGTCTTAGCCATGGGCACATGATCGTCGGCATTAAGTTCTTCCTTTAAACTACAAACCTTGCGCGATAAACTGAAGGCCTCACCTGAGGCACAGGATTCACTATACAAACGACCTCTAACACATTTTAAATATTTTGTAGAATCGAAAGGATGTGGATAGGAGCCCGTCAAACCTCCCGGACAATAAACCATATTACTCATTCTATATTGTTCTTCCGTAACATGATAGTTGCTGGTCGTTTGCAGTTCGCTCAATAAACGAACACGTTCATTCTTTAAGACCTGTGCGTAAGGCAGGCAGGTACGTCTGGTAAAACTAAATACCAGGGAATTGCTGCAGGGTACAATCTTCATTTGACTCTTTACACATTTAACATAGAGCTCAGCATTAAAGGGATATAAGTGTAGACCCTCAGTACCAGGGGGACAGGTAATAAGAGTTTGAGCTATTATATTCAAGAAATATATCGGTTTAAAATTTTAGTTTTTAAAAATATATATGATTTCTCTCCGATATACTTACAATATTCATAACTAACTTGCGACACAATATATATAACATGATCACTTTGTTGTATATCCTCCAAGGACTCACAATAACCTTTCGATATACTAAAAGCAGTACCCGGTACACAATTCTGTATGGCCGTATTGCCATTTTTACAATTAATAAATTTCGTATAGTCAAAGGGATATGCAAATAGGCCGGTTATACCATTGGGACACAAGATATCGGCGGTGTGTGGCAAATCTTCATGTTGCTGATTATTTGTAGGGGGATTTGGTTGTGGTGGGGTGGCTTGGGTATCTAGGGTTTTGTGGAAATTAGTGGAGGTAATTTAGGTATTAGAAATATATAAAGAATTTAAATATATATGGTTTAAGCAGATCAAATCAAGCGTTATGGGATTTATGGGTAAAATAATGATTTATATTGATTAAAATGTGAAGCAAAAATTATCTCTAGCGTCTTAATTTTTGGTCGGATTTCTAGATTTCTAATAAAAACAAGATCGTGTGTTGCAGGATTTCAATCTGATTACAGATTTTCATCTCTAGGGTCTCTAATTCACAGATTTTCGTCTATTTGTCTCTAGCACCTCTAGATCCGTAGAAAGATCAACAATCAGTCAAAGCTAATCATAAATTTTCACATCAGATTCCCACCAGATTTCTAGAAAAATCGACGATCACTTAAATCTAATAAAAGATTTTCGTCTCTAGGACTTCACTAGTACATGTTTTTATTTTCACTAAAAAAATCGGGTTTTTATGAAAAATTAAATTGATCTCAGAAAAAAAAATTACTTTAATGTTTTCACTCAGATGTTCGTAATTCATATTTAAATAATTCTGAATAATAAATTTAAACACTTCTGAAAAATATATATAAAAAAATATCGAAATAATGATAAAATTATGAATGAAAAAATAATGATTCAAGCAAAAAGCATTCCAAAGCGCAAAATTTCAAACTTAAAAAGCCAATTTAAAAAACCAAACGAGAAACTCACGATGATTTTCCGATACAACAACTGATGTTTCAGTTTCTGTCTCAGACCAAGTACAGCCCGAACAACATTTAACTTTGTGTTTATAATCACAAATTAAACGGGCACTATCGAAAGCAGTACCGGGACCACAATCTTGTATATACGTAGCACCATTAGAACACTGTAAAAATTTAGTACAATCAAGGGGATGGGGATACAAACCCGCAGCATCCGAGGGACAAGTAATTTCATTATTACTAGCTGAATTTTGTACTAAATTTAGAGATTAGTAGGGAAAAGAAATGCAAAAATTGTGTTTTAAAAATAATTAAAAATTTACCTTGTCTGTAAGTGGGGGCCGCCACATCACCTCCTCCCTCTCTGCCCGAACAATCAACTTTGTGCTTAAAATCACACACTTTCATGGCTATACTATAAGCAGTACCGGGACCACATTGCTGTATATGCATATTGCCATTGGCACAGTTTAGAAAGCGGGTACAATCTGAGGGATGTGGCTGTAAACCCTCTGCGCCGGCAGGACACAAGACTTCGACATTATCGTTAGTACTATCAGTATAACGACCAGCTCTATAAGTGGGTTGCTTTAAACTACCATGGCTAGGTGCTGGAGATTTTCCTGCCGATTGTACACCCAAAACACCTAAAGCCGCTTCACATTTAACCTTATCGGGACGATCACATTCCAATGTTTCCGGATTGAAAACAGTACCAACCGAACATGTTTGAATGTGACCTCTACCATTCCAACAATTTAAAAAGCGTCGACAATCGTAGGCGTAAGGTAATTGACCTGTATGACCGGAAGGACATCCCGTATAATATTCAGTAACAGAATTTTCGGAATTTTGCCAATTTCCGGTTGTTTGTACCGGGGAATTCCCTCTGCGCTCGTAAATGGGTTGTGCTTGGGGCTGTTGTTGTTGTTGATAATGTTGCTGATGTCGGTGTTGTTGGGTCTGCTGCGATGTTTGTGATGTTGCTGTTGGTGTTTGCTGATAATAACCACCTTCACGTTGCTGCTGCTGATAGGAATTATCATTGTGCGCATATTGGTGAGTTATTGAGGACTGATAATCTTTGTCATTACTGCCTCCGTATTGATGATAATGTCCATGTGTTGGTGTATATTGTTGACTATGTTGATGATGATGATAGACATGAGTTATCGGTTGCTGTTCATAGACTCTGGTTTTTATTCCCGTATTATAAGTCTAAAAATAAAAAAAAATAATTATTAAAATTTGAAATGACCTAATTTTTGCATACTTTTTATAAACTAAATAATTTAATTAAAATTATCTGCAAGTACTTATTTCTAAGTTCTGAGAAATTAAGATGTTTTGGCGAAAACATTTTCTACTTTAAATTTTTATAGGGCGACCAAAGACTCTTTTCAACAGTATCGTTATAACTTCTTCAGATTTTAAACAGTTTTACTAGATTTCCTGAAGAAGTCAAGTTCAGTTCTAGTCAGTTTTCTCTAGTTCTGTTCAGTTCTGTTCAGTTCTGTTTTAATAGATCAGTTCCTAGTCAAGTTCTAGTTCAGTTCAGTTACAGTTCTAGTTCAGTTCTAGTTAGTTATCAGTTTGTTTAGTTCAGTTCTGTTCAGTTCAGTCTAGTTCTTTTTAGTTCAGTTTCTAGTTCGTTCTAGTTCAGTTCTAGTTCAGTTCTAGTTCAGTTCTAGTTCAGTTCAGTTCTAGTTCAGTTCTAGTTCAGTTCTAGTTCAGTTCTAGTTCAGTTCTAGTTCAGTTCTAGTTCAGTTCTAGTTCAGTTCTAGTTCAGTTCTAGTTCAGTTCTAGTTCAGTTCTAGTTCTTTTTCTAGTTCAGTTCTAGTTCAGTTCTAGTTCAGTTCTAGTTCAGTTCTAGTTCAGTTCTAGTTCAGTTCTAGTTCAGTTCTAGTTCAGTTCTAGTTCAGTTCTAGTTCAGTTCTAGTTCAGTTCTAGTTCAGTTCTAGTTCAGTTCTAGTTCAGTTCTAGTTCAGTTCTAGTTCAGTTCTAGTTCAGTTCTAGTTCAGTTCTAGTTCAGTTCTAGTTCAGTTCTAGTTCAGTTCTAGTTCAGTTCTAGTTCAGTTCTAGTTCAGTTCTAGTTCAGTTCTAGTTCAGTTCTAGTTCAGTTTCTAGTTCAGTTCTAGTTCAGTTCTAGTTCAGTTCGTTCAGTTCTAGTTCAGTTCTAGTTCAGTTCTAGTTCAGTTCTAGTTCAGTTCTAGTTCAGTTCTAGTTCAGTTCTAGTTCAGTTCTAGTTCAGTTCTAGTTCAGTTCTAGTTCAGTTCTAGTTAGTCAGTTCTAGTTCAGTTCTAGTTCAGTTCTAGTTCAGTTCTAGTTCAGTTCTAGTTTCAGTTCTAGTCTCAGTTCTAGTTCAGTTCTAGTTCAGTTCTAGTTCAGTTCTAGTTCAGTTCTAGTTAGTTCTAGTTCAGTTCTAGTTCAGTTCTAGTTCAGTTCTAGTCAGTTCTAGTTCAAGTTCTAGTTCAGTTCTAGTTCAGTTCTAGTTCAGTTTCTAGTTCAGTTCTAGTCAGTTCAGTTCAGTTCTAGTTCAGTCTAGTTCAGTTCTAGTTCAGTTCTAGTTCAGTTCTAGTTCAGTTCTGTCTAGTTCAGTTCTAGTTCAGTTCTAGTTCAGTTCTAGTTCAGTTCTAGTTCAGTTCTAGTTCAGTTCTAGTTCAGTTCTAGTTCAGTTCTAGTTCAGTTCTAGTTCAGTTCTAGTTCAGTTCTAGTTCAGTTCTAGTTCAGTTCTAGTTCAGTTCTAGTTCAGTTCTAGTTCAGTTCTAGTTCAGATCTAGTTCAGTTCTAGTTCAGTTCTAGTTCAGTTCTAGTTCAGTTCTAGTTCAGTTCTAGTTCAGTTCTAGTTCAGTTCTAGTTCAGTTCTAGTTCAGTTCTAGTTCAGTTCTAGTTCAGTTCTAGTTCAGTTCTAGTTCAGTTCTAGTTCAGTTCTAGTTCAGTTCTAGTTCAGTTCTAGTTCAGTTCTAGTTCAGTTCTAGTTCTAGTTCAGTTCTAGTTCTAGTTCAGTTCTAGTTCAGTTCTAGTTCAGTTCCAGTTGAGTTCAAGTTGAGTTCTAGTTGAGTTCTAGTTGAGTTCTAGTTCAGTTCTAGTTCAGTTCTAGTTCAGTTTCTAGTTCAGTTCTAGTTCAGTTCTAGTTCAGTTCTAGTTCAGTTCTAGTTCAGTTTCTAGTTCAGTTCTAGTTCAGTTCTAGTTCAGTTCTAGTTCAGTTCTAGTTCAGTTCTAGTTCAGTTCTAGTTCAGTTCTAGTTCAGTTCTAGTTCAGTTCTAGTTCAGTTCTAGTTCAGTTCTAGTTCAGTTCTAGTTCAGTTCTAGTTCAGTTCTAGTTCGTTCTAGTTCAGTTTCTAGTTCAGTTCTAGTTCAGTTCTAGTTCAGTTCTAGTTCAGTTCTAGTTCAGTTCTAGTTCAGTTCTAGTTCAGTTCTAGTTCAGTTCTAGTTCAGTTCTAGTTCAGTTCTAGTCAGTTCTAGTTCAGTTCTAGTTCAGTTCTTGTTCAGTTCTAGTTCAGTTCTAGTTCAGTTCTAGTTCAGTTCTAGTTCAGTTCTAGTTCAGTTTCTAGTTCAGTTCTAGTTCAGTTCTAGTTCAGTTCTAGTTCAGTTCTAGTTCAGTTCTAGTTCAGTTCTAGTTCAGTTCTAGTTCAGTTCTAGTTCAGTTCTAGTTGTAGTTCTAGTTATTCTAGTTCAGTTCTAGTTCAGTTCTAGTTCAGTTCTAGTTCAGTTCTAGTTCAGTTCTAGTTCAGTTCTAGTTCAGTTCTAGTTCAGTTCTAGTCAGTTCTAGTTCAGTTCTAGTCCGTTCTAGTTCAGTTCTAGTTCAGTTCTAGTTCAGTTCTAGTTCAGTTCTAGTTCAGTTCAAGATCAGTTCTAGATCACTTTTGTTTATTGTAAAACCATTCATTTTCTTCCTTCACGACCACTGTGCCTTGTAAATTGCGTTAATTAAGAAGTAATTTTATAGTATCATTTGTTGCTTGCACTTTTTTACTCGCCATTCTTTTGTTTTGTTGTTTTCAAATCAAGGCATCACAATCAATAAGGTCCACCATCGCAAACTAATTGTACTATTTCTTACAAACAACTCATTAAAAGAATTTATTTAAGACATTCATTCAGAAAATAAAAAACTGATTCACAAACACGAGTACTTTAAAAAATAAAACATGCAAATAAAAAAAACGCAAAAAATTAAAATTGTTTTCTAAAGAAAATTAAAAAAATGAACACAAATGTTATCACCTACTGGTTGATCTTTATTATCATTATTTATATTTTATTTGTCATACACAAAACACACTTGAACAATTTAAATATAATTCTTTACAATTCATTTAGGGAAAAATACACTATAATTCTCATTAATTTGCTCTTGTTCTTTATTTGATATTCTTAAATTTTATTATCATTATTGCCGACTTGGTCTAATTTCCTTATTTGTTTTAAATTTTCATTGGATTTTATAATTAAAAGATCTTTTGTTACTTTTTTTTTGTATCGATACTAACCGCTTGCACATAATTTGTGTAAAATATACACAAAAATAATGTTATAATTTTCCACATTTTATGACATTTATGTATATATTTTTTAAATATTGTCTAGTTTCACTATTAACTTATAAAACTATTTTTAAGTTTTCTAACGTAAAATCCTTCTTTTGTTTTTAAACAATTTTTCCGTTATTTTTCAACGACGATCCGTATTTCTCGAAATGCAAATGAGTTTTAAATTCTATGCGAGATCTTTCTAATTAAAACTGTCGGTCTTTGTATTAATGCCGTTGTTGGTTTCCTTTCATGAGAACAAATTTATACTTTTGAAAATACTCTCTCTATGATCTGTATTATCATTCACATCTTTGGGATTGCTTTAAACCTAGACCATGTTTAACGGGCTTCAACAGAATATTGTTTATTGTTCAGTTCTACTTCTAGTTCTAGTTCAGTTCTAGTTCAGTTCTAGTTCAGTTCTAGTTCGGTTCTAGTTCAGTTCTAGTCCAGTTCTAGTTCAGTTCTAGTTCAGTTCTAGTTCAGTTCTAGTTCAGTTCTAGTTCAGTTCTAGTCAGTTCCAGTTCAGTTCTAGTTCAGTTCTAGTTCAGTTCTAGTTCAGTTCTAGTTCAGTTCTAGTTCAGTTCCAGTTCAGTTCCAGTTCAGATCTAGTTCAGTTCTAGTTCAGATCTAGTTCAGTTCTAGTTCAGATCTAGTTCAGTTCTAGTTCAGTTCTAGTTAAGTTCTAGTTAAGTTCTAGTTCAATTCTAATTCAGTTCTAATTCAGTTCTAATTCATTTCAAGTTCAGTTCTAGTTCAGTTCCAGTTCAGTTCTAGTTCAGTTCTAGTTCAGTTCTAGTTCAGTTCTAGTTCAGTTCTAGTTCAGTTCTAGTTCAGTTCTAGTTCAGTTCTAGTTCAGTTCTAGTTCAGTTCTAGTTCAGTTCTAGTTCAGTTCTAGTTCAGTTCTAGTTCAGTTCTAGTTCAGTTCTAGTTCAGTTCTAGTTAAGCTCTAGTTCAGTTCTAGTTCAGTTCTAATTCAGTTCTAATTCAGTTCTAATTAATTTCAAGTTCAGTTCTAGTTCAGTTCTAGTTCAGTTCCAGTTCAGTTCTAGTTCAGTTTTAGTTCAGTTCTAGTTCAGTTCTAGTTCAGTTCTAGTTCAGTTCTAGTTCAGTTCTAGTTCAGTTCTAGTTCAGTTCTAGTTCAGTTCTAGTTCAGTTCTAGTTCAGTTCTAGTTCTAGTTCAGTTCTAGTTCAGTTCTAGTTCAGTTCTAGTTCAGATCTAGTTCAGTTCTAGTTCAGTTCTAGTTCAGTTCTAGTTCAGTTCTAGTTCAGTTCTAGTTCAGTTCTAGTTCAGTTCTAGTTCAGTTCTAGTTCAGTTCTAGTTCAGTTCTAGTTCAGTTCTAGTTCAGTTCTAGTTCAGTTCTAGTTCAGTTCTAGTTCAGTTCTAGTTCAGTTCTAGTTCAGTTCTAGTTCAGTTCTAGTTCAGTTCTAGTTCAGTTCTAGTTCAGTTCTAGTTCAGTTCTAGTTCAGTTCTAGTTCAGTTCTAGTTCAGTTCTAGTTCAGTTCTAGTTCAGTTCTAGTTCAGTTCTAGTTCAGTTCTAGTTCAGTTCTAGTTCAGTTCTAGTTCAGTTCTAGTTCTTCTAGTTCAGTTCTAGTTCAGTTCTAGTTCAGTTCTAGTTCAGTTCTAGTTCAGTTCTAGTTCAGTTCTAGTTCAGTTCTAGTTCAGTTCTAGTTCAGTTCTAGTTCAGTTCTAGTTCAGTTCTAGTTCAGTTCTAGTTCAGTTCTAGTTCAGTTCTAGTTCAGTTCTAGTTCAGTTCTAGTTCAGTTCTAGTTCAGTTCTAGTTCAGTTCTAGTTCAGTTCTAGTTCAGTTCTAGTTCAGTTCTAGTTCAGTTCTAGTTCGGTTCTTGTTCAGTTCTAGTTCAGTTACAATTCAGTTCTAGTTCAGTTCTAGCTCGGTTCTACTTCAGTTACATTTCAGTTCTAGTTCAGTATATACATATTTAACACGTTAAGAAAGCAATCTTCACTTTTCTTAAATGCGGTATTGGAGAATTTCAGGGATATACAATTTTTACTTTTACATAATTTTTTAAACCATATCGTCCGGCAAACAAATATCAAGTGTATATATGTATATGCTTGGGAGAGAGCATTTCTATTTCTTATCACTTTATACAGACATAAAATGAATTTATTTATTTACTTTTTTATTCATTTATTTATTTTCGGTGGCGCAAGTAAATACGACATAAACCAACCTTACAAACTAATTTGTTGATAAGAAAGATGCATTTCAATTATTATTTTTTTAATGTTTAAAAAAAATGTACATATGTATATCATTTTATTTTCAGTGACTTCTACATTTAATTGTATGTACTTACTCCTAAGTGCATATATTTAAATAACTCTTGACTCCAAAAAAAATGTTATTATGTTTTTAAATAAACAATTACTCAGAATGTCAAATAAGATTAAAATAAGACAAATATTAAATAAACTATACAAATAATTAACATATAAGTATTTTATGAAAAAAGAACAATATAACATTGCTATCATGTAAATAAAGCATTTCAGAAATAACAATTAATCAGAAACAGTTAGGAACTAAATAAGATTGTATATTTCATTTATCTAATCATTATAAATTTGATATGTAGCCCTATTACTCTTCAATTTCGTTGGAGTCATTAATACATTTGCGGGATTCTAAATCAAAAAATTTATTTTTTGGACACCATCGAACAAGCAGTTTCCCATCTGAGCAAAGAATAAATTTATGCCAATTTGTAGGATGTGGATAAGTCTTGTTACCTTTTGGTTCACAATATACGCCCAAGGTATTTTTATCTGAAAGTGACATGTTTATGTTCCATAAATACTTTATTTAAAAGTGAAAAGTTATATTCCGTAAATCTTAAAATTATAAATAATAAATTTCTAGTTTATTTCCAGTTCAGTTCTAGTTCAGTTCTAGTTCAGTTCTAGTTCAGTTCTGTTCAGTTCTAGTTCAGTTCTAGTTCAGTTCTAGTTCAGTTCTAGTTCAGTTCTAGTTCAGTTCTAGTTCAGTTCTAGTTAGTTCTAGTTCAGTTCTAGTTCAGTTCTAGTTCAGTTCTAGTTCATTCTAGTTCAGTTCTAGTTCAGTTCTAGTTCAGTTTCTAGTTCAGTTCTAGTTCAGTTCTAGTTCAGTTAGTTCAGTTCTAGTTCAGTTCTAGTTCAGTTCTAGTTCAGTTCTAGTTCAGTTCTAGTTCAGTTCTAGTTCAGTTCTAGTTCAGTTCTAGTTCAGTTCTAGTTCAGTTCTAGTTCAGTTCTAGTTCAGTTCTAGTTCAGTTCTAGTTCAGTTCTAGTTCAGTTCTAGTTCAGTTCTAGTTCAGTTCTAGTTCAGTTCTAGTTCAGTTCTAGTTCAGTTCTAGTTCAGTTCTAGTTCAGTTCTAGTTCAGTTCTAGTTCAGTTCTAGTTCAGTTAGTTCTAGTTCAGTTCTAGTTCAGTTCTAGTTCAGTTCTAGTTCAGTTCTAGTTCAGTTCTAGTTCAGTTCTAGTTCAGTTCTAGTTCAGTTCTCTAGTTCAGTTCTAGTTCAGTTCTAGTTCAGTTCTAGTTCAGTTCTAGTTCAGTTCTAGTTCAGTTCTAGTTCAGTTCTAGTTCAGTTCTAGTTCAGTTCTAGTTCAGTTCTAGTTCAGTTTCTAGTTCAGTTCTAGTTCAGTTCTAGTTCAGTTCTAGTTCAGTTCTAGTTCAGTTCTAGTTCAGTTCTAGTTCAGTTCTAGTTCAGTTCTAGTTCAGTTCTAGTTCAGTTCTAGTTCAGTTCTAGTTCAGTTTAGTTCAGTTCTAGTTCAGTTCTAGTTCAGTTCTAGTTCAGTTCTAGTTCAGTTCTAGTTCAGTTCTAGTTCAGTTCTAGTTCAGTTCTAGTTCAGTTCTAGTTCTACTAGTTCTTCTAGTTCAGTTCTAGTTCAGTTCTAGTTCAGTTCTAGTTCAGTTCAGTTCAGTTCTAGTTCAGTTCAGTTAGTTCAGTTCTAGTTCAGTTCAGTTCTAGTTCAGTTCTAGTTCAGTTCTAGTTCAGTTCCAGTTCAGTTCTAGTTCAGTTCTAGTTCAGTTCTAGTTCAGTTCTAGTTCAGTTCTAGTTCAGTTCTAGTTCAGTTCTAGTTCAGTTCTAGTTCAGTTCTAGTTCAGTTCTAGTTCAGTTCTAGTTCAGTTCTAGTTCAGTTCTAGTTCAGTTCTAGTTCAGTTCTAGTTCAGTTTAGTTCAGTTCTAGTTCAGTTCTAGTTCAGTTCTAGTTCAGTTCTAGTTCAGTTCTAGTTCAGTTCTAGTTCAGTTCTAGTTCAGTTCTAGTTCAGTTCTAGTTCAGTTCTAGTTCAGTTCTAGTTCAGTTCTAGTTCAGTTCTAGTTCAGTTCTAGTTCAGTTCTAGTTCAGTTCTAGTTCAGTTCTAGTTCAGTTCTAGTTCAGTTCTAGTTCAGTTCTAGTTCAGTTCTAGTTCAGTTCTAGTTCAGTTCTAGTTCAGTTCTAGTTCAGTTCTAGTTCAGTTCTAGTTCAGTTCTAGTTCAGTTCTAGTTCAGTTCTAGTTCAGTTCTAGTTCAGTTCTAGTTCAGTTCTAGTTCAGTTCTAGTTCAGTTCTAGTTCAGTTCTAGTTCAGTTCTAGTTCAGTTCTAGTTCAGTTCTAGTTCAGTTCTAGTTCAGTTCTAGTTCAGTTCTAGTTCAGTTCTAGTTCAGTTCTAGTTCAGCTTCTAGTTCAGTTTCTAGTTCAGTTCTAGTTCAGTTCTAGTTCAGTTCTAGTTCAGTTCTAGTTCAGTTCTAGTTCAGTTCTATTCATTCTAGTTCAGTTATAGTGTCAGTTCAGTTCTAGTCAGTTCTAGTTCAGTTCTAGTTCAGTTATAGTTCAGTTATAGTTCAGTTCTAGTTCAGTTCTAGTTCAGTTCTAGTTCAGTTCTAGTTCCGTTCTAGTTCAGTTCTAGTTCAGTTCTAGTTCAGTTCTAGTTCAGTTCTGGTTCAGTTCTAGTTCAGTTCTAGTTCAGTTCTAGTTCAGTTCTAGTTCAGTTCTAGATCAGTTCTAGTTCAGTTCTAGTTCAGTTCTAGTTCAGTTCTAGTTCAGTTCTAGTTCAGTTTCTAGTTCAGTTCTAGATCAGTTCTAGTTCAGATCTAGTTCAGTTCTAGATCGTTCTAGTTCAGTTCTAGTTCAGTTCTAGTTAATTTAAAAATTAAAAAGTACCTTCCGAATTTTCATTATTTTCTATGCACTCCACATGATATTGGTCCTTCAGCTCACTCTTTAAGCCACAGGTCCCTTTATGAAAATTGAAAACATTGCCAATAGGACAGTTTCTTATATTGGTGCCAAAAGGAGAACATATTATGTATTTGTCACAATAAAAAGGATGTATAAAAGTACCATCTAAATCTTTAGGACATTTTAGGAAAGTAGAACCATCTTCTTTTGAAAAAGAAAAAAAAATAATAAATTTCTTAAACAATTTCATCTATAATTTTGACAAACTTACTCGTTCGTATTTCAACTTTTGATTTGTCAGTGTTATTGTTCCCAGTAGGTGGCAACATTTTAAACAAATTAGTTTCGTTTCTTTCACAAAATTTTGTAAAAATGTTATAAACATAACCGGTAAAACAGGTTTTCTCATATAATCGCCCATAAACACATTTCAAATATTTCTGATTATTAAATGGATGTGGATATAATCCAAATAACTCTATTGGACAGTCGATGGTATCATTGTACTTGGCAGGACCATTTGTATAAATTGGTTTAGTTGTTGGTAAAGCGACATGATCGCCATGTGGTACCTGCTCTTCAGGTAAGCAGGTACCTTGGCTGATACTAAATACTTCCAAGGGATCACAGTCTAGTACTTTCATCTGGCCCCAAACACATTTTATATATTTTCTGGGAGTATATGGATACAAATATTTACCTCTCTTATCAAGAGGACATCCATGTAAAAATTTATATAGATCATTATTGTCTAAATTCTCGAATTGTGGTTTATGAACTGATACACATTTTCCTTTTGTGGTACTAAAATTTTTACCGTAAGGACAATTTTTTATAAAGGTTTTTGCTGGTACACATTTATGTAATAGTAATTATCAAAAGGATATGGATATAGTCCATTTGACAGCTGAGAACATAAAATATCACTTGCATTATTTCCAGATAATTGAGGTGCATCTGAAAAATATATTGTATGTATGTATGTTCTTTAAAAGAAATTGAAATTTGAAATGTTAACTTACTGCAATTGGTTGTATTCCAGTAGTCACATTCTGCTCTATGGTTCTGCTTGCAAAATAATCGATATTTATCGAATGCTGTGCCATAAGCACATTTTTTACATAACATATTCCGTTAGAAACAAAAAATAAACTTTTGACAGTCCCCCACGAAAGGATGACTTGAAGAAATTGTGTCATTTGGACAAGACTCTAAAGGAAAAAGGTAAGATTTTTAGTTAAAAATATCTTTCTTCTAGAAATAAAATTACCTTTTTGCTCGTCATGATGACTACAAATTAATTGCTAAAATAAAGAAGGAAAAAATAAATTATTATGTTATACATATGTATGTATTATTAGCGGTAACTTAAGCCCTAACATATTTTTCTTTTTACGGCAGACCATTTTCAAAACCTCAAATTTTCGATCAACAGAGAACATTTTGGGAAATAAAACATCCTATTTCTTATAGAGAAATGTTTCAAAAATTAACTTTTGAAAAGAAACTGTTAAATCTTTCTTTTAGGTAGTCAGTTTTAGGTAGTCAGTTAGTTAGTTAGTTAGTTAGTTAGTTAGTTAGTTAGTTAGTTAGTTAGTTAGTTAGTTAGTTAGTTAGTTAGTTTCGTTAGTTTCGTTAGTTTTAGTTAGTTAGTTTAGTTAGTTAGTTCGTTAGTTAGTTAGTTTAGTTAGTTAGTTCGTTCGTTTTAGTTAGTTCGTTCGTTCGTTCGTTCGTCGTTCGTTCGTTCGTTTTCGTTCGTTTTCGTTCGTTCGTTCGTTCGTTCGTTCGTTGTTCGTTCGTTCGTTCGTTCGTTCGTTCGTTCGTTCGTTTCGTTCGTTCGTTCGTTCGTTCGTTCGTTTCGTTCGTTCGTTCTTCGTTCGTTCGTTTCGTTCGTTTCGTTCGTTCGTTGTTCGTTCGTTTCGTTCGTTCTTCGTTCGTTCGTTCGTTCGTTCGTTCGTTTTCGTTCGTTCGTTCGTTCGTTCGTTAGTTCGTTCGTTCGTTTTCGTTCGTTCGTTCGTTCGTTCGTTCGTTCGTTTCGTTCGTTTTCGTTCGTTCGTTCGTTCGTTCGTTCGTTCGTTCGTTCGTTCGTTCGTTCGTTCGTTCGTTCGTTCGTTCGTTCGTTCGTTCGTTCGTTCGTTCGTTCGTTCGTTTCGTTCGTTCGTTCGTTTCTTCGTTCGTTCGTTCGTTCGTTCTTCGTTCGTTCGTTCGTTCGTTCGTTCGTTCGTTCGTTCTTGTTCGTTCGTTCGTTCGTTCTTTCGTTCGTTCGTTTCGTTCGTTCGTTCGTTGTTCGTTTTTTTTCGTTCGTTTTCGTTGTTCGTTCGTTGTCTTTCGTTTCGTTCGTTCGTTCGTTCTTTCGTTCGTTTTTTCGTTTCGTTCGTTCTTTCGTTCGTTCGTTCTTTCGTTCGTTCGTTCGTTCGTTCGTTCGTTCTTCGTTTTCGTTCGTTTCGTTCGTTCGTTCTTTCGTTCGTTCGTTCGTTCGTTCGTTCGCCCTCCCTCCTTTTTCCCTCCCCCCCCCATTTCTCCCCGGTTCCCGCCCTCCCCTTTTCTTTTCCCGCTTTCATCTCTCCCGCTTTTCCCGTCCGAGCACCGTTTACTTCGCGCCCCCCCCTGACCTAGTAATTCCCCCCGGTATCCCTTACCTTGTGTGGTTCTTTAAATAATGAACTCAGACACAGTTATTTTTTTGTTTATTGTTTACACTTAATATGACAACTACTAACCGCTTTCATTAGAATTATATTAAATATTATTAATTTATAAAATAAAAATGAATTCTTCATTTTCTTTTAAGTTAAAACGAACCGTATTGATAGCAAAACACTCTTCAAATGATTTATATTTTCCATGGAATTCAAAGTATATGTCATAAATCTTTTGCATTAGATAATTTAATCTTTAATAATAAAACATATACATATACATACATATGAAATATGTATATGAATATATGAGAGATCTGCTAATAAGTATATCTGAAATAATTTCCATATTAATATCGCAACAAATCTTAACACTTCTCTACAAATTAAGTATTTTGAAAACACAAACTATTTGCTTATGAATATTCCAAAACTTCTTAACCCAAAAATTTAAGCCTTTTCTCAAAGTCAAATGAAAATTATAAACTTTTAATTTAATAATCGTAGCAAAAATATACTTTTTATAATTGTCTTTTGTAATAGTTTTAAAAATACTTTACGACTATTATTGTTTCATTTATATCCGGTTAATCATATTGTTAAACGTTATAAAAACTGCTTGTTTGTCATTAAAAATTGCAGGCTCAGTTTTTCTATTTGCGAATGCATTTGAAATTGTTTGTTGTTTTCAATGTTTGTTGAAAATAGACACTTTTCTAATTTATATTAAATTGAACGTTTTGTTGTTTTTGAATGGTTTTGTTTTTCAATATTAAAAATTGGCGAAAATTTAAATTATAATTTAAAAATATTTTATTAGTCAATAACAATTTTTTAAAGTTCTCACACTAAACCTATAAAAAAAGCAACTGCATATCTTGTAACTCGATTATTGTCTTTCATTTTCTTTTAATTCCCGTGGTCGGTTTAGTTTCCGATAATTTCTCAACAACTTTGACTTCCTCCACCGGCAGTTTTTCCAAACCGACACGTTGTTTCATTTTCGACCACAAATGTTCATAGGGATTTTCCAGTTCACTTTGTGTCTTGGGTATACCAAAAGCTCGCTTAACTTGTGGCGAGGCCAGCAAAAGATTTTGCACTAAACCATAGGAACTAGATGCTACCCAATAGACAGTAAGGGCAGAAGGTACAGAGCAGGCAACAGGGACCATAACAAGACTAAGGCCACGAAAAACATTTGTTATGATATTGTGAAAACGTGTGGCGGGTCGTGTACGCATCATGGATTGCATCTGTTTTAAATAAAAAAAAAATATTAATTCATTTTTAACAAATTTTATTTGCTCAAAAATCATACCTCTATAATTCCCAAATTTATAAGACCTAAAGTAACAGGTAATATATAGGAGCTATCGACTTCAGTTAAATTCGGTATCCAACCAAAACCTCCAATAGTCAATTCGGTAGCTACTATTTGCGCTTGCAGTGAAGTGGGATCAGGCATCAAGCTAACCATATTACGCAATGCCATAGATTGAAAAATCCACAAGGGTATTTGACCCCATAAAACAATAAAAGTTTTGGCAGGATGACAGTTATCTCTCACCACCAATTTGTTCCATTGTTTACGAATCTGGTAATTATTAATATATACTATTCAGAATCATTTTCATTGCACGCATACATACATAAATCACTTACAGATCTTTGGTAAACTATTTTGGTTTGTTTTTCGGTCCATTTAAACTTTCTCATGGCCATGGCAGCTTCTTTTTTCAACTCCTCTACAATGGCCGGCATTTCTAGAGAGATTTTTTCTATTCTGGCAGTTATTTTATGTTGATATATGGTCAGAGGTAATGTTACTACCGAACGAAATAGAAATGTTGTTGCAATTATCGAGGCCCACCATGGTAAACCGGTAAAATCGTGTATTTCTATTAGACCCTGTTGCACGTATGCCACCGGCGTGCTAGTCGACAGAGACTGATAAAAACTGGCAAAGAAACCAGGATCAAGGGGAGCTGTAGTGGCAGCAGCTGCCGCAGTAGAATTAAAACGTAATGGTAATTTGTTTAACTGCCTTTTGTTCGTCTCCTGCCTGTGAATTTTGTATTGTTGCGTCGCACAACCAAAATTACGCTTAAACATTGCCCCAACATGATTTACTTCCGCGACATTATTTACGGGTATCAATTTTAAAGATTTTATTGATGATTTAAGTAAGTGATTCATTTTTTAGAGAATCTCAACACAATTCAGTTTAAGTTTAATTCATAATTATAATAAAAAGTGTTTAAATAACAACTGTTTGCCAATATGTAATATTACGGAAGATAAACCCAAAACAAAAAACAGCTGTTCGCAGTGATGAAAATTTTTATATTAATTTGACAGCAACAACAGGGTGTCCTAGATAATAGAAAACTTAAATCGTTGCCATACTAGCAAAATAATGATTTTTTTTGCCCCCATCATGTTATTAATAAGGGTTCTATAGGGTTCTATAGTTGAAACGAAAAGTCGACTTTTCGACTTTTTGCATTTAGTTAAAAGTCGACTTTTCGACCTTTCGACTTTTTCCATTTTATGAAAAGTCGATTTTTCGACTTTTCGACCTTTTTCATTTATTTAAAAGTTGACTTTTAGACTTTTCGACTTTTAGTATTTTATAAATGGTCGACTTTTCGACTTTTTCCGACTTCTCGACTTTTTCCGACTTTTTTCGACTTTTCGACTTTTTTCGACCTTTCCACTTTTTTCGACTTTTCGACTTTTTCCGACATTTTTCAACTTTTCGACTTTTCGATTTTTTACGACTTTTTGACTATTTTCGACTTATTTCGACTTTTTTCGACTATTTTTTACTTTTTTCGAGTTTTTCCGACTATTTTAGAGTTTTGACCTCTCTTCCACTTTTTTAAAATTTTCGACTATTTTCGACTTTTCGACTTTTCGACTTTTTTCGACTTTTTTCGACTTTTCGACTTTTGTCGACTTTCCGACTTTTCGACTTTTTTCGACTTTTATTTACAAAGTCGACTTTTCGACTTTTTTCATAAACGATAGTCGAGTTATCGACCTTTTTGGAACAAAATAGTCGACTTCGACTTTTCGACTTTTTTCGACAAAAAGTCGATTGTTCGATTATTCGAAAGTCGATTTATAGAACCCGGTTCTATAGTTGAATCGAAAAGTCGACTTTTCGACATTTTTATTTAGTTAAAAGTCGACTTTTCGACTTTTTGCATTTTATGAAATGTCGATTTTTCGACTTTTTTCATTTAATTAAAAGTCGACTTTTAAACTTTTCGACTATAAGTATTTTATAAATAGTCGACTTTTTGACTATTTTCGACTTTTTTTTTTGACTTTTTTCGAGTTTTTCCGACTATTTTAGAATTTTTGACTTTTTTTCCACATTTTTAAAATTTTCGACTATTTTTTAAATTTTTCTACAATTTTCGAGTTTTCGACTTTTCGACTTTTCCGGCTTTCTTCGACATTTTCCGAGTTTTCGACTTTTCGAATTTTTTCGACTTATCGACTTTTCGACTTTCAGACTTTTCGATTTTTTCGACTTTTATTAACAAAGTCGACTTTTCGACTTTTTTCACAGACGATAGTCGAGTTATCGACTTTTTTGGAACAGAATAGTCGACTTCGACTTTTCGACAAAAAGTCGATTATTCGAAAGTCGATTTATAGAACCCTATTATTAACGTTTTATTAACACAATGAGTTTAAACTAGGTTTCTATAGTTGAAACGAAAAGTCGAATTTTCGACTTTTTGCATTTAGTTAAAAGTCGACTTTTCGATTTTTTGCATTTAGTTAAAAGTCGACTTTTAGACTTTTCGTCTTTTAGTATTTTATAAATAGTCGAATTTTCGACTTTTTCCGACTTTCTCTGACTTTTTTCGACTTTTCGATTTTTTGATTTCTTTCAACTCTTTTTTTTTTGTTAGGAAAAGTTGACTTTTGGAAATTTTTTTTGAATAATTTTAACGTCCATACCTTGAGTAAAATGTTTAATACATAGTTGTAGAATGTGTTTTTTATAGAAATTTGAAATTAAGAAAACGTTACAGTTTTTCGCAAATAATTAGAGTGGCATCTTTGTGTTATTTTCGAAATTCCAATGATGACAACAGGTTAGTTCACGTACTATAATTTTTTATATACATAAATACGTAACACCCAGTTATAATGAACAGCGACATATGATAGGTAGGATGCCAGATATTTTTCCCCCAAAAATTAAAAATAATTACTGAATTACACTTTTTAAGAAACTTTTGTACATTAATAGATGTGAAATAATGTTGTACTAAACATGTAGTATGTTATTCTATAATGTAGTATGACTCCTAAGCTTGAATGTTAAAAACAGTTAAATAATAAAAAAAACGTCATCCATAAATTACAATTGTGTTTTCCCAAATTTATGTAAAATCCCCTAATATGGCATTCCTAAACATATGGATAAATAATTCAGTTGTTTTTGTTGCTCACCTAGTTGTTAAAACAAAAAGCAAGAAAATATTGTGCAGTGTATACAAAAGACAAGTGAAGAAGAAAAACGAACAAAATTGGAAGAAGACATTTTTCTTTCAATTCGGTAATTTAACAGTAAATAATTGCAATTAATTATATATTTTTTAACTAGCAAAAGAATTCTAAAATAATGAAAATATAGAAATATAAGAAAATAAATCAAATATTTTGTTGACAAAATATTTAAACAAATAAAACTGAAATGAAAGGTGAGCAAAAGTATATGGATGAAAAAAAAAGGAAAATTACAACAAGAAATACAAATTTTTCTATTAGTTTTTTCTGTGTTTGAGAGATACTAACAAAATTTTTAGTGATTTTATTTTGTAATTTTAAAATAATTGATTTTTTTATGAAAAATTTTGACAAATTTCATTTCTTTGTGTTCTTTAACTACGAAAAAACAACGAAAATTTGCATACATTACAAAAACAACAACTACAACGTATTGTCTCATTATTTATTGTTGGTGGGGCTGTTGGACATATTTAATTTTTTTTTCATATTGTTGCTGCTGTTTCAATTTTTGCACACCAATACTACTACAAAAATAATATAAAAACAAACAAAATAAAACAACAACAACTTTAACTGTGACGTTAAACATTTGTTGGAAAAACTGTCAACGTTTTTGCTGCTGCCTGCTTGTCGATTTGTTGTTATTTTGTCTTTATTTTCATAACTTGCTGACTTGTTACTACACCAACAACTATATTACATGACAATTGCGTATTGGAACATTAATATTACATGGGACTCCATTTTTTAATTCTATTTTGAAACACAATAGATTAAACCTGCCTGCAACATACAAGGAAGCGTATTAAAGCAAAAGAAAACAGTTTAACTTTGCCAATATAAGTGCAGCTGCTGATTAATTATTTATATATAAATATAATTAATATATTTAACAACGTCATTTTCTAACTAAAACGTATAAAAAACGAGAAAATTTTAAGCAATTTATAGCAGAAAGTGAAAAAAAAAACGGAATTTGTGCAGAGGGCAAAAGTTACACTTAAACACTCCATTACCACTAAGTGGTTTGGTTGGTTGGTTGATTGTTGTCTGAAGCAAACAAATTTCCCTGGAATCCTTCCTTGTTGGAATTTACTGCTTCCTTTCTATCCCATCTACTGTTTTACATATATTTTTTTACGTTTGTTAACCTGTTTGCCTAGAGTGGATATGAATTGTACATTGACAAGATGGGGAGAGTTACCATCATTGGTATTGGGCCAGATTTACGAATATTTAGAACCTCATGATCGCCTTAATGCCAGTCAAACGTGCAGACATTGGCGCAGCGTTTTATTTCAAAAGAGGTAAGTTTATTATTGATTATTTTAAATTAAATAGTTTTATATTATATTCGCACATTGGTATCTACACTCAGACTATATTTCAGTTTATTTGTAGGCCAAACTATTGTCTATCTAAAGATTAGACTTTAGTTATTAAGCTATTATCAAGACTGTAGTCATCCAGCTATAGAAAAGGATATATTCATCAGGCTATAGTCCAGACTATATCAAGCTATAGTACAGACCCTATTTATCAAGCTATAGTCCAGACTATAGACATTAAGCATACATACAGACTATATTCATCTAGCTATAATCCAGATTATATCAAACTATAGTCATCAAGCTATAGTCCTAAGTATTGTTATCAAGCTATAGTCCAGACTATAGACATTGAGCATACATACAGTCTATATTCATCTAGCTATAATCCAGACTATATCAAATTATAGTTATCAAGCTATTATATATACTTTATTCATCAAGCTATAGTGTAGATTATATATTGATCAAGCTATAGTCCAGACTATAGGCATCAGGATTTAGTACAGACTATGTTCAAGATATAGTCCGCCAAAGTTTATAATCTGAAATCTTTTTCGGAATTTTCTTATTCAAAGAGAATCGACAAGATTCCCTTAAGCAACGTAACAGTATCCCATCCGAATTAATGTCTTTCTATGATAGCAGATCTATGATATATGATCTATGATATGCTGATCAATTTAAATGAATTTTTAAGAAATTCTACTGTCAACTTTATGGATTTAAGTTAGTTTGAGGCTTTTTTGATGTTATAATCTCCCGCAGATGATCCATCTCGTGATCCTGTCAATCTAATGGTTAAAGCAGTTGAAGTAGCACCATATTTTGGCCTGGATTCTGCATAAATGTATAAACTTAACTGCTACGACAAAAATAACCTAAGTTTAACCCTAATATAATCCATCCTATGTTTTGATTATACATAAATCAACTATATCTCATTAACGAATAGCACCAAGAGTCAATAAATTATTTTGAGTTTCATGTTCTTTGACACCGTGTCTCTTCTTTTAAAGTTCTGATAATAATTGGTCTGCTTAAATGCGATTTCTTTTAGTAAATTTCCGTTACCACCCTAATGAACATTGTTTTCCATCAGCAAGTTTATTTATTCTAGTACTCAGTATGTATTTATAAAAAAATATATGCTGATAAAGATAAACTCAATGATGATGATATCGTTAAGAGGTGGATGCTAAATATAATCATAAAAACAATGTTGCTGTTTTAAAACAAAAACAGCAAAAAATAGAAGGAAAAACAATGAGGCATGCATCATGGTACAGGGGGTACTTACACTACATGCACATACAAAAGCAAATAAGTGAAAGTGTGCACATATGGTCAATTAATATTGTATAATTTAAATAAGAAAATGTTTTCAATTAGACTAACTCAATTAATTGAGTTAATATAAGTATAATTAGAAAATTTATATATTTTTTTTTTTTTAATTTAAATATTTTATAACGCAAAACGTTAGCTTTTATAAATTCAATTTAAGATTTTTAAAAAAGTTGAATGAAATTATCTTAATAGCAATATTAATATGCGCATTACTTTTTTTCTTGTTTTAGATATTTAAATGTTTTTAATTTATTGTTTTTATGCCAACATTTTAACCATTGTCTCAAAAGCTGCCTTTAAAACAAAAGACATAAATATTGTGGTTTAAAAAGATTAGTTTAGGTTTTTTACTTCTAGAACAGCTGATTGAGAAATCATCATCTACTAACTAGTTTATGGCTTTTTTTTCAGTGGTTTCCTATTCACGTTTCATACACTGACTGCACTTTGTCTGTTGGACTAATGATGATGTTGTTTATGCCAAATATTTATGGTGGTTTATATTGTATATCATGTACTATATATGTATATAGGAGGTTTTTTTCTTTATTTGTTTGTTTATTTTATTCAAGGCCAAATTTGTTTTTGTTATAATTTCTTTTTATTTCAAATGTTCGTCAATTAAAATAATTTAATGTATTTTGCTATACGTCATTTGTTAACCCATTTTATGCGAATTCAAGAGATTTTTTTAAAGGAATGGAATGTTTTCTTGGATTAAAATGAAATTATGAATCGTTTACAAGAATCTCTTTAAAATTTAACATTATCATCAAATATCATGCTAATTGCCTTCTGATAGAATCCCAAGCCGGCCAACTTTGTCCTTCCATTGAGAGCCATCCGTGTAGCAACGGATTCCTACGTTTATTCACTCTTATGTTCCGCTTGACCAAGGCATTCAAACTGGGATCAGCGTTTCAAAGTTTCCGAAATGTTCTGTGTCTGGTATGCGATCGGACATGTCCGATGATTATGTGTAGCCTTCCAATGTGTTAAGTATACATTGATGACGTGTTCTATAGTCACTCTTGGCCAGTTCGCCTAAAGTTATGAGACGTTCGGTGGGTGAAATATCTAGCAACGTTTCTAGAGCCTTGGTTGACGTAGTACTAATAGCACCACTTCTACCCATGCAGCATGTACGCACACTTTTTGTCCAATGAAGTCCACCAGATTATTAAAGCATAAGCTAGAATTGGTCTAATTACTCTTTAATAAATCCTGTGTCATAGTAGGATTAAGACCGCATTTCATGCCTATGGTTCTCCAACATAGCGCCGATGTGTCTTGTTGATCCTATCCATTTTAATTTCCGGTCAAGCATTACACCTTAGTACTTAAAACTCTATCACCGGTATCTTCTTGCCCAGGAAACAGGGTTCGTTATACTTGGAAATTTTTGTCTTTCTTGTGAAAAGACAGATTTTAGTCTTCGCCGGGTTATCATTGAGGCTTCTCAGTTGAGGCCAACTCATGGCCGTATTCAGCTCTTCTACACAAGTAATTTGGATCCTTTCTTCTTTGAAGTAATACGACATAGTCGGCATAGCAGACAGGTCTAAATCCTTTCTCGGTTAGGGTTCGTAGGAGGCTATTAATTGTGGTATCTCGGAGTAAAGGTGACAAAATGCCACCCTGTAGTGTACCGCGAAATACCCTTTTCTTCATAGTTATATCGTACATCTCGCAGCTTAACCATCTGTTCCCTAGCATGTAGTTGATCCAGTTACGGAACACCCGGTCAACATAAAACTGGTTTAAGGATTAGATAAGAGTATCAGTGTGCACGTTAATGAAGGCGTCTTCGATGTCAATGTATACCGCCAGGGAATTTACCGATATAGGGGACAACTTCGTTTAACTCGGATTCCAGCGAACGTCGCTTTACTTTGGTCTTTGTCTGGTATACAACTTTTAACCATACTATCGACTATCCGTTCCAAGGTTTTAAGGTCGATAGCTTGATTTTCCTGGTTTGGGTTTAACTATTACCCTTGTATCCTGCAGTTTGCTATCGAGGAATTTACCGATATAGGGGACAACTTCGTTTAACTCGGATTCCAGCGAACGTCGCTTTACTTTGGTCTTTGTCTGGTATACAACTTTTAACCATACTATCGACTATCCGTTCCAAGGTTTTAAGGTCGATAGCTTGATTTTCCTGGTTTGGGTATAACTATTACCCTTGTATCCTGCCATTTAATTGGGGTATAAGTCAATATCAAGCATTGACAGATGTACATAGATAAATTTCGGTTGGATATGAGAATTTCTTTTTTAAGTTTTGTCATTACCAAAGATTTTATTACAGAAGCTTGAAATTGTTTTAAATTTTAATTCATTTTAATTTAAATCTCTTTTTATACTTTTCTTATATTTGATTGGAAGCTTAAATAATCCTACTTTTTCATATTTTTACAGATTTTTCCTTAATTCTAAATTTAAACTACATATTGACAACGATCGTCAGTGCAAATTCTTTCGCCATACTTTATACAATCTGACGAACGAGCTAATTATTATTTTCGATTTCATAAATGTTTTCCATATTGAAAAAATACGACGCATCTTATACAAGTAAGTTTTAATAATTAATAATACAATTTAAAAAAAATATATTTTTTAAAACAAATTTATATTCTCTACAGAGTTGCACGATGTGATAGTTTACAAGGTTTACGTTTTCAAACAAACAATGTGGGTCTAACACCACCCGGTGATATAAGTGAAGAGAGTCTAGTCGATATTGAACAGTAAGTAATAATATTTGTTAAAGAATATATATAATTAAATATATCTTAATCATCAACTTTCAGACTCTTTGTTGAACCATTAAAAATATTTTTAAATCGCAAGAAAACCGCCTGTAAAATATTGGACTTAGGTGCAATTGAAGCTTTAACTTATTATGGTTTAGATTTCCTAAAATCTTTGAGCCGGCCTCAAGAATTAAACGAACTAACATTGGCCTCCATCAAATACGATCCTAGTCATTATCCCATGTTCGCCATGGAGAATACACTATTGCAAAAATGTTCATCGCTACAAGTACTTTCGCTCGATTACGATACGCTCAACGAAGAACTGTTGCATACATTAAAAGTTTTACCGCTGAAGAAATTTTTAATATGTGTTCACGGTTTGGATCGTCATCATCCTGGTATATCGGAGAGAGCATGGTCGGAATTTTCAGCAAATTTTAATAATATCGATTTGATTGTAACGCTGATTTATGCCTTCGAAGCTGTTGAAGTCTTGCAAATGCGTATCTTAAGACAAAATATGCCCATAACACATTTGCGTGTATTATTCTGTGATTATGTGAGTTTTAGAGTTGAAAATATAAAGTTGATGGAGTCTCTTTAATTTGAATATGTTTTTATTTTCAGATGAATGTTGATGCATTGGAATGGATTTCTTTAAATAATAGCCGCACTTTGAAAAGTATACAATGGATTGATTCCGTAAGTTATAAGTTTTAGTTCAACATTTTTCACTAAAATAAAAATTCACCAAAAAAGTTTCACTCAATATTTCACCAAATTTTTCACTAAAAATTTAGAACATTTTTCAGATATTTCTTTCTCAAAATATTCAATAACTAATGAAAATAATTATAGAAATTGTTTTAGTGAAAAACAATTTCACCCTTTACATTTAGCAAATTTTTTACAAACAAATTTCGCCATATTTTTGGAATCATTTCACCAAAGTTTTCACTACGATTTAAGAAAGTTACTCCACTAATATGTTTTCTATAATATTCACTTTGCAATTTTAACTAAATTTTGTTACAAAAAATATTTCACCAAATTTTTTCACGAACAATTTCACTAATTTATGAAAATTTCATATTGAAATTAGTTTTTTTAACTTTCACCAATTTCAATTCACTAAATTGTTTGTATTCAAAAAAATTATTTAAATTCCACAAAATTTTTCACTAAAAAATTCAAAATTGTTTTCTATAATATTATTTTACGTTAAAAATTCACTATATATTTTCATTCAAAATTCACCATTTTTAGGATTATTAAATTTTTTCACTAAAAATTTCACCAAATTTTTTCACTAAAAATTTCACCAAATTTTTTCACTAAAAATTTCACCAAATTTTTTCACTACAAAATTTCACCGAATTTATTCATCAAAAAATTTTTTCACTAAAATTTTTTCACAAAAAATTTTTTCACTAAAAAATTTCACCAATTTTTTTCACAAAAAATTTCACCATATTTTTTTACTAAAAATTTTTATCAAATTTTTTCACTAAAAATTTTTATAAAATTTTTTCACTAAAAAATTTCACCAAATTTTTTCACTAAAAAATTTTATCAAATTTTTTTACTAAAAATTTACCACTTTTTTTACTAAAAAAGTTTACCAAATTTATTCACTAAAAATTTCACCAAATTTTTTTACTAAAATAATTTCACGAAATTTTTCCAAAATTTTACCATATTTTAAAAAAAAAAATTCAAATTTTTACAATAAAAAATATTTCGCCTAATTTTCTTGACTACAAAATTGCCATAAATTATTTCACTAAAAAATTTCACAAAAAAATTTCACAAAATTTTTACATACAAATTTTCACCAAATTTTACACTAAAAACTTTCACCAAATTTTACACCAAAAACTTTCACCAAATTTTTTACTAAAAAAAATTCACCAAATTTTTTACTAAAAAAATTTCACCAAATTTTTTCACAAAAAAATTTCGCCAAATTTTTCCAAATTTTTTTCACTAAAAAAATGTGACAAAAATTTCACAAAATTTTTCCACAAAAAAAAATTATCAAATTTTTAACTAAAAAATTTCATTAAAAATATAAAATGTAAATTCAACCAAAATTTTTTTCATTCCAAAATTATTATTAATTTCTTGCATTATTACGACTACATTCAGGCCTGCAAACATTCCGATAAAAATATTATGGACTTATTTTTACGCTCCGGACAAGATCCCTTTATAATGATGTCTTGGCGTTGCAAGAATTTAGAAGAAATTGTCATACACGGTTATGTTTTGGATCCCCATAACATTGTTGGCATTTCTCGTTTACGTGGCCGTACCTTAAAACATTTAGAGGTATCAATGATTGATAATGCTCCCACTGAAGCCAACATCGATTCCTTTATAGAAGTGAGTACTTTAACAGATAAATGAATTAATCATATTTATCATAATCATAATTAATCATATTTATAGGAAATCAATACTTTGTTGGGCCAAAAATGGGAACCTTCAAATCTCAATAATATGCATCCAGCACTCGGCTATATGCCCGTAGCAGATGATGTACGTGATGAATATGTCTTCGATCTCATACGACGTGATATTTCCAATTAAAACTGGAAACAAATATAAAAAAACTCAAAATCCATAAACAAATTTTACACTTTTTAAGGAAAATTTGTTAAATCAAACTTTTTTTGATTAAGCGCAGTACACACACACACACAAAAGCAAAAAACAACAACAACTACAGCAACTAACATTAAATTAACTTTGCAATATTTTTTAATTATTAAGTGAAAATCCCCTTAAAAAAGCAAAAAAAAAACATCACTTCAAACTTAAACAACAAAACACACAAACTAAATAAACTAAAAGTCATGCCAAGTAAATCAAATCAACAACAACAACCAACGATTTTTTGTCATCATCATCATTTAATTCATCATATTAAATTAAGCAGCGGGATTTGCAGCAGCCGTCATTATACTACATTACAATGATGTTGGGTAAATATGTATGTTTAAATGTATGTATTTTTTTTAATAAGAAATTTCTGCATGACAGTGATATAATTAATCTATAGATGAAAATTAATTTTTTTTTTATTTTATATAATTTTACGTTTATTTTTTATTATAATTTTTTTATATGGGTTATAACTATATGATATCTTTTTTAAATGTCCTTTATACAAACAGCAAAAACAAATCTTAAAACAATTTTAAGAAATTATTATATAACTTTTAATTTAAATATAAAAAAAACTTTAGTTTGAAATTTACTTTCATTGATGGCCATTAGCGACAAAAGCAAATTACAATACTGAACTGAAAACAACTAAAACAAAAGAGAAATTTTTAAATAAGAAAAACAAAAACAAAAATATGCCAAATTTTATTAAAACATTTAGAGCAAAAATTTTGATTTAATTTAAACATATTAAATTTATTTTTAAATATAAACTTTTAAGGATTGTTTTGTGGTTTGGAAAAGTTAATATTTGAGATCATCATATTTGTATTGTAGTAAATTTTACTTAGAAACATTATGCTAAAATATCCATAGTTATATAAAGTATGAAAACGCTGTAGAAAGTGTTATTAGTAACCCTTCATTGTTTGAGGAACCAATAATCGTTCCTTTGCAAGGTCTTTACTAGTTCTTTAACAACTCCATTTCCTTCAAAAGAAGCCTTTACTTAGAAGGGTTCTTTAATATTTAATACAAAAGAGCCATAATAGAACTAGTTTAGTTTAAAAGAGTTGTATACCAAAAAGGTATACATCCACCCGGAGACCCAAGAGTATCGATCCATTGTGATTCCCTTTAAAGGAACAAAAAATAAACAGAAAGAAGATAGACCCTTTCCTAATAGAGAAAGAATATTGATAGTATTGGAAGGGAATACTACGAGGTCCGACCCAAAAAGGTTCCTATTGCACAGTGTCCGGTTATCACTTCTACTAGAATTCTAATAGTATATTGTTTGTCTTGGCATTCAACTTCGGCCATAAGGCCATCCTACTGTGCTAGGATTGGTTAGAGGAGTTTCTGAATTAATCGGAGATTAGCCTGTAGTAGTTGGAGATCTGACCATTGTCTGGCCAGTTCGTGTGCAATCTCATTACCCTGGATATAACAGTGCTCTGGAACCCAACACAACCGAATAGTATACATCCCAGATAGCACACTGATATCACACCTATAGCACCCCTGCAGCTACTTACTAATCTGGAATAAACTACATGACATTACAAGGCCTTAAGTGCTGCCTGACTAATGTGTGTCTTTATCAGTACCATAGCTTACGAATCGCTAAGATCTCTGCCTGTAAAGTACTACATTCATCCCGAAGTCTATATGACACCTTTATATCGCAATCTACTAAATAAACTCCAGCAACTGTGCCGGATTCAATTTTGGATCTATCAATGAAGATTGCACACCCTTTAAACAAAACTTCACATCCCATCCATGTGTCTCTACTTGGAAACTCTATTGGGGTGTAACACCGAAGTCTAGTTTCGTAACAAAATGATCAGAGAAACATTCCGTAATCCCTTCACTCCATGTTAGACAGACCTCGTACAAGATCTTAGTGTGACCCACCCTCTGAAGTCTTACTAAATATGACTCATAGAGTCTCAGTAAGTTCCTAGTCGCCATACTCTCAACAGACGGAAACACGCCTGTTGTCGTTAACATCATACTCGGCCAAAGATTGTCAACTCAACGACAGTTGTATAAACCGAAAGTATCCGGTTCGAAGAATCAATTGTTGTGGGAATGATGACGTCCCTATTTGGGTAGCATACAACCGTTGACATCCTACATCAAACTGTTTATTTAACATCACTGTGTGTTCCTAGACTGGGAGAACCTTCGTTTCCTCATGTAGTTGGAATTCTGAGGTGGTTTGAAAGTGCTGCCGGTTAGCGCTTTTAGAACTTTGCTTTTACCTCGTGATTGCAGTATCATGAGCTGAGGAAGTATAATATAGACTATCAAAGGTACCCCCAAAATGTTTGAGTGATGCACAGTCGAAATTGACGCTCCCTGTTGTTGTTGTTGTAATATCTAAAACTATACATACATTAATCTAGTTGGGGTGTTCTACATCAATGTCCAGGCCTAAAAATTGGGTTACTTCAACTGGATGCGTCCATAAATCTATTGGACGGAGTGAAGTAGGGTTGGCTGGGCAGTTGATTGTGTGGTGGGTATCATGGGGACCCTGACCACATGCAAGACATTCGTTGGTAACGGCACGGTCAATACGTGACCAGTAGGCATTGAGCCTGTTGCTCCATCCTGATCATAGTTGTGTGCCAAAACTACTCTTGTTCTCCGCGGCAGGTTTTCTTCCGTGTCTGCTATGGGCGGTGGGTGACCTCCAAGTACGACATTCATTCGGTATCCTGCGACCGCGGAATTTATGGCGTCTCTAGGAATTTCGTTCAAAGCTGTCGTATACGAGGACTGATCCAATGGATCCTGCACATATCTGCATATGTTTTCCTTGTATATACGAATATCCTTTCTGACATGCCTAGGGGGAGCATTCAACTGTGTGATGTTAAAGTTGGGATGACTCCTCCGATGACATCCCAGGAGGAATGGTTTAGTCAACATGACATTGTGTTCCTTGAATGTGCAGGTGCTGATCCGAGGTAATTTGTAAGCAGCCCGTTACAGTCCTTAGGGCGGCATTTTGGCAGCTTTGAATGTTTCTCTAATGGGTATCACTGAGCGAAGGTGACCACACTGGGCCAGCATAATTAACCACAGACCGACCAATTGTTTTATATGTAGCTAACAAGATTTCTTTATCCATACCCGAAGTGCTGCCGGCTAGCGCTTTGACGACCTTGTTTCTACTTCGCAATTTGTGCGTGATTGCAGTGGCGTTAGCTGAGGAAGTAAAGAGGCTATCAAATGAGACCCCTAAGATTCTTGTATGGTGCACGGTCGGAATTTGGACTCCATCGATCACGATGCCTAGGTTTAAGTTTACTTCTTTCGTCCAGGTGGTAAAAAGTGTTGTTGACGTGTTCGCTGGTGATAATTGCAGGTTACGCGCAGTGAAGAACTTATGTATTTCATGGAGAAAACTATTCACCTGATCGTGTACTTCTCCAATTGTCTTTAAAATCGATTCAAACTTGTTGAGGCTATGACTATTCGCAACTGATTTCTGAAGTTCGAAATAACTAGACAGATCCCAGAAACCTCTATAGAAACAGCTGAAAAATCCCAAAAAAGTTTAAATAGAATTTGTGCTAAACTTACTAGTTCTACAACTGGATACTGTTCTGTGGAACATTATCGTGATTCCAAAATACATTCTTCCAAGGAATTTTTAAGGAATCATAAATGCGTTTTGGAAGTAACACACTTTTCCCCTCATTCATTAGATATATTAAAGTGTCTCTGACTACACTCTTTCTAGATCCAAAGGCTTTTAGAACAAGTTCCTGGAATATTAATAAACTTTTAAAACAATTTTAGAAAACTATAAAAGAACATTCCAAAATGTTTAAAATTGTTGTAAAAAAAGTATTTAAGTATAAAATGGAAACAAATTGAATAAAAAACTGATATATGGATATTATATCAGTGAAACTCAAATAGAATAAATAAGAACAAGAAAATCCCAATCAAAACTTTTCCAAACACACTAAACTTCTCAATAAAGTTCTACAAGATTTTTTTTTTATTTCTTAATAATTTTTTTTATTACTAAACAAAAATTTATTAACAAAAATATAATAGTTTTAAGCTAATATTAAAAAAAAGAAAAACAAAATAATTTACTAAAAAATATTAGATAAATAAGTCACACTACCCTTACACACACACAACCCCCTTAAATATTAAGCTCCCAGGCATTGTCTAAATGAAAACAATTTTAAAACAATGACATCAAACTAATTACAACCGTATTACAAACAAACAACAACAACAAAAATCATCTTAAAAGACTTAAGCACTTCACAAATTATCACGTACAACGGCGAAATTGTGAAACCTGCTATAAAAAAAAACAAAAACAAACAAATACAACAAACCTTAATTTGTATTTAAAACTCAAAATAAATAAATTGTATTAAACAAACAACTAGTTTAACAAAGAAAAGAAACAAACAAAAACATCAAACTGTGATTAAACAAGAAAGCCATCTCAAAAATATAAACAAATTACTACTAAATTTACAACTAAAACAACAATGAACACAAAACAAATGTTGTTAGAATATGTGCAACAATTATTTTAGAAAATTGATAAACAAATGTTTAAAACATCTTAGAAAGCTAACAAAAAAAAAAATTCAACAACTAATTGTTATTTAATTAAAAAAAAATTATTGAAAAAAATTGAAGACAATTTTCAAGAATATTTTTATTATTCACCATTTACAATATTATTTTCGAGTTTGAACTTTTTATCATTTTTTTTATCTTATTTAAGAAAGGTCTTTGAAAGGTTATCTCGTTTTAGAACATAGTTATGAGTTTTTGGTTATTTCCAAAGAAAACTAAGATAGTTTTTAGAAATTGATGACACCTACATGCTAAAAATGATAATATCCTGCGATATCCTTCGAAAACACTTTACACATGATATCTGGAAAACATAATTCTGATGACAAATTCGTCACTGTTCAGTTCTTTAAGTATACTCTGATCTCTGGAATTTGACTTCTTTCAAATAATGTTGATCTTTATTATTATCTTGGGAGATATTGGAATCATTAAAGCTACGGTTGATAGTAAAGGTTCACCAATTTCAAGAATTTTCCTTAAGGATCTTTTGTTTATATATATAGAGATGGATATTCTTTAATTAACTTTCCATTCGTCAAAAAAGGGATTGTAGTGAAGAAATCCTGTTCTCTCTGCAAGCAGAAATAAACATATTTGCTTTGTCAGAAGGTTTTCCGTTAAACCCAATCAGAATCTACCCTCAATACCTTTCCATCATGTATAGATAGGTTATAACTTCTACTTGAAAGTTAGACTATAAGCTCCACTAGATTATGGCCTCAGTGAGGATGGTACGGATAGGTTAGTTTAGCAGGTTGTCCTCATGCTAGGGACACACTTGGTTTCAATACTTTAATCCCTTTGTGATACCTGTAAATAAAATGTCCTCATGCTAGGGACATACTTTGTTTCAATACTTTGATCCCTTTGTGATACCTGTAAATACTCTGGATTCCTATGCAAACCAGTTAATCGCAAGAACGAAGAAATCTAGCTTTCGGATATCAACCTCTGATAGGTCCGTTATGTCGTGCAGAAAATTGTTATCTAGCAGGTCCAATCTATAATCAGTTAGGGTGGGGAAATGGCAGAGGAAGTCAGTGATGCTTTCTTCTTAATTCTAGCAGCATATGCAACAGTCATTACTGTGTAAGTAATCCCAAAAGGCTAATGGTCAGTGACCACTGCATAATGTAACCTTTTAGCTTTCCTTACTTTCATAAATGTTCTCCTAATCGTTTGTTGCACGAATGAAGGAATCTATCTATCGGATATCAAACTCTGATAGATCCGTTAAGTCATGCAGAAAATTGCTTTCTAACAGATAGGATGGGGCAATGGCAGAGAAAGTGAGTAATGCTCTCTTCTTTCTCCTCCTCTTGGCAGCTTCTGCAGAAATCATTACTGGATAAGTTAAGCCTGCTAACTTGTAGCCCAAAATGGTCAGTCACCACTGCAGGATGTATTTATTCAATGGATCACGGCCTGAAATTGATCATGTTTACCAGAATAATGTCCAACCTTTTAGCTGGCCTCACTTTTCTCATAAACTTTTAACGGACTCTATTTTATCCTGGTTGGTTGTGTAGATAGGTAAGGCCAAATATATATAAGCTAAATACATTTTTGCTTGATCCTATTGAGGCTTATATCCCAACAGGATATTCTCGTCATTCATGAGATCATTGTACGCGCCTTTCTATCTCCAAAAAGTGTGAGAATTCTTACAAATATTCTACTAAGTATGTCGCCATTTTATAGTTAATTCAGAACTTTTCAGTTTATCCAAACCTATTACCTGACTAATGTGGAAGCAAGCAACTAATATGTAATTCAAAGTGACTGCAGGTTAAAGGAATTAAGTCTTCATAGATTAGTCCCAGAACTCATACGAGTTGCATTACATTGATGTTGGAGTATAACCTCTAGCCTCACGTTGATAAAATATCAAATCATAAGGTCTCAGTAACAGGAGAAGCTAATCAGTAGAATCAATGTTATGATTAGTCAGCTTGAGCTTCTTAGTTGAACTGGTCCTACAACATCCAAAACACTAAAGCTTTCACATCACGATCTTTACGTGCTCCAAGGAACGATCTTTGTAACCACAAAACGATCTACTTAAGAATACAAATAGTTATGAAACTTTAAAGTTAGAATCATCCCAGTTCTAGATCTTTTCCCATAGTTATCAGCAAGTGAATATTGAGAATTAGCATCAAAAAACGGGTGCTGAAAGAAAAAAAGAACAAAAATTATAGAATTATTAGTCAAAAACATTTTATTAATTCTGTTTTTCAAAACTATTAAAACTACTTGACAAGATCTATTTAATTTTTAAGGACCAAAAGTAATCCGTGCAATATTTTTAAACTTTTTCGAAAATTTATATTGTAAAATGGTGTAATAATAAAGAAAAACATCAAAATCAAAATTTGTATATTGTAGAACAAATTATTAAAAATCTAATATGACTGTTAATTTTAAATTATAACAGAAACAGTTTTATTTCACATTTACTACATTTTTGTTATTAAATTTATTACAAACAAATTACATCAATGTATTAACAATTATGTTCCATTTATCTTAAAAGAAAAAACGCAAAATAATATTCAAACAAATTCTGAACAATTAAGCTCAAAAATCCAAAATTATTTAATGTGATTTTTTTTTTAATTTAAACCTTATTTTTTACTCTAAATAGCGAATAACTTAAATTAATTAACATAAAACGCAAAAAAAGCAAATATGTATTTTGAAACGCATATTAAAAATTTGTTTTACATAGTTTTTTTTTATATAGAAAAACATTAAAAATAAACAACACGATACCACAATGTAGGTGTTAAAAGTTATTGTGATAAAAATACAAAGAAGGAAAAAATAAGATAGAAACAAAATCCCCTTTAAGGAAGATAAAAGGAAAGGATATGAAGAAAATTATTAAGGGTCTACATTAAAAAGCCAAAAGTTTTAAGAAGTTACTTTTCCCAGATTTTTTGCAATTTTAAAAGGCTTTTAAATGATTTCGAAAGTAGTACCCTTATTGTCTTAGTTATTAACAGCACAATTTTGTAAAAGATAACATCGAAAAGATCTACATTTTGATTAAATCACAACTATGACAACTATTTTTCTATCATTTACTTTCTGTTAAACAACAACAATCTTTAAAAAGATCTCAAAATATAATGAAAAGAAAAAGAAATTGAAAACAAAAACAAACAAACTTTTGTATAAATATCAACGTTATTTGTTGTGTGAATAATAGGGAATTTAATGCAATATTTATATATATATTTAAAGAAACAAAAACATCTACAAGAACAGCAACAACAACAAAAGAATATGTACCTGAACAACTTAAAGTATTTCTTTCTTAATTAAAAACAAAGTACAACCAAACAAAAAAAACAATTGAACACAATGAATTAACAAACGTATCAACTTAAAGTTGTACTGTCTAAAACGAACAACTTGACACAAAAAAAAATCTTTGAAAATTAAAAGGGAACCAACAAAAACTTATTGACTAACGAAAATATGAACAATTATGTTAATGAAATATTATACTAAATATTATTATAAAATGTAAATGAAGAAAAGAAAGCAATTAATTTATTTAATATGCAAAATCAAAGACTGATAAAGCACAACAACTTTAAAAAAAAAATAAATATAAACAAATTACACAAATAACGTTGTCAAACAATCTAACTTATCGATCAATCAAACAACAAATAAATTGAATAAATATTGTAAAATTTACAACAATTACAAAAAAGTAGGGGAATATCAAGTTTGAAAGAAAACAACAACTAAACAATTGAAAGAAAAAGATTAAGAATGTTGAAAGAATATTACAAGAAAAAGAAAAGGATTTAAAATAATTAAGGACAATTATTAGATTCATTAATAAACATGATTTATTTCAATTTGTTATTAATTTTAAAAAAAGATTATAAATCTAAGAATTTATTGTAAATGTAAAAATTTCAAATACTTTTTGTAAAAACAGATTTTTCGAAAATTTTTCATAACAAAAAACTTCTTCAAAGGAAACATTTTTGCTATAGAAAAAGTTTCTTCCAGGGAAACTGGAGAATAAGTCTCTAGGGTGACGCATTTTCTGTAGAACAAGTCACTTACAGGGAGACAATTTTTCTATAGGAAAAGTCTCTTTAAAGGAGACACTGTTTCTATAGAAAATATCTCTTTAAAGGATATACTTTTTCTATAGAAAAAATCTCTTTAAAGGAGATACTTTTTCTATAGAAAAAGTCTCTTTAAAGGTGGCACTTTTTCTATAGCGAAAGTCTCTTTAAAAAGACACTTTTCCTATAGAGAAAGACTTTTTAAAGGAGACACATTTTTTATAGGAAAATATTCGTTAAAGGAGATACCATTTATATAGGACAGGTCTCTTAAAAGGTGCCACTTTTTCTATAGAAAAAGTCTCTTTAAAGGGGACACTTTTTCTATAGGAAAATACTCGTTAAAGGATATACCTTTTATATAGAAAAAGTCTCTTTAAAGGAGACACTTTTTCTATAGAAAAGGTCTCTTTAAAAGAGACACTTTTTCTATAGAAAAAGTTTCTTTAAAAGAGACACTTTTTCTATAGAAAAAGTCTTTTAAAGGAGACACTTTTATATAAAAGTCTTTTTTACGGAGACACTTTTTCTATAGGAAAATACTCCATAAAGGAGACACTTTTTCTATTGAAAAAGTCTCTTTAAAGGAGACACTTTTTGTATAGCAAAAGTTTCTTTAAAGGAGACACTTTTTCTATAGAAAAAGTCTTTTTAAAGTAGACACTTTTTCTGTAGGAAAATACTCCCTAAAGGATATACCTTTTATATAGGAAAAGTCTCTTTAAAGGAGACACTTTTTCTATGGAAAAAGTATCTTTAAAGGAGACACTTTTTCTATAGGAAAGGTATCTCTTAAGGAGACACTTTTTCTATAGAAAAAGTCTCTTTTAAGGAGTAAATATCTCAAATAAGGAGAAACATCTATTTGGTTATCGAACATTTTTCGAAAATTTTTTATGCAAAAGATAAAATTTTTTGAACAATTTTTAAAATATAAAAATTTTCGAAATTTTTTATAAATAACGATTTTTGATTAAAAAATAAATTTTAAGTTTTTCAATAAAAAAAGGGAATGTTCAACAATTTTTTTAAATATAAAATGTCTCATTTATAAAAATACGTTTTTTTAGGTAAAATTTACAAGTTTTTGAAATTTTCGAAATCTATAAACTATTTTAAATCCTTTTCTTCAATTTGTTTATTTATAAAATTATAATAATTATTATTATATTAATTACTCTTTAACATCATCAAAAACCATAGTTTAGTAAGATTAAAGAGTTATAAATGTTATATAGGAAAATTATAAATATAATAAAAACAACAACTACAAATTATATAAAACAATTAAAATGAAAACAGTTACTGTATTGTATGTAATGTAACAACCAAACATTTGAAGTAAAAAAAAACAAGTAATAAGCATTTTTTGTGATAAAAAAAGAAAGTGTTATTTAAAGAAAAACAACAACAAATTAACACTTTTCGAATTTTTTTTTTGTATGTAAGATATTTATGTAAAACAACAAAGGGAATAAGCAAACAACACAACAACTAACGATATGTGATTTAACACCATTTTATTTAAACAATTTATTTAACAAAAAAGAAAAACAAAAGTTTATTAAAAACTAACATCGTTAAACGTTTTAGCAAAAGAAAATTTCTTTAAACTTTATTTTTTTTTATACTAAATGTCATTTATTTTATTCATTCCAAAAATCGAAAATGCAACAAAACTAATAATTGCAATAATCCTAGATGATCTTTTTTTATTTGTAACAAAAAACAAAATATTTTTATTAATTTAGAAAAAAAATATAATTTTAGAAGAAACAAACAACACGAATCTATGTAAATGCTAAAAATACTAAAAGTAAAAAAGGCCTAAAAAATTAATCACAAAGTGAAAAATAATATTAATGAAATAAAAATATTACTTAAAAGATTTTTACTAAATCTTTCGGGAATTTGAGCAAAATTGGCTCTTAATCAGTCTTCAAATTTTTAATTTAATTTCGAATGAAAATTATTATATAAAAAGCAGATACTTTTAGAAGAGAAAAAACCTCTTTAAATAAGACACTTTTTCGCCAATAGAAAGTCTTTTTAAAGTAGACCATTTTTCTATAGTAAAAGGCTCTTTAAAGGAGATATCTTTTCTATGCAAATGGCCTCTTTAAATGACACCCTTTTCCCAAATGGAGACACTTTTTCTATAGAAAAAGTCTCTTTCAAAGAGACACTTTTTTTATAGAAGAAGTCTCTTTCAAGCAGACACTTTTTCAATATAAAAAGCCTATTTTAAGGAGACATTTTTTCTATATAAAAAGTCTCTTTCAAGGAGACACTTTTTCTATATAAAAAGTCTCTTTCAAGGAGACACTTATTTTATAAAAAAAGTCTCTTTAAAGAAGACACTTTTTCTATAGAAAAAGTCTCTTTAAAGGAGACACTTTTTCTATAGAAAAAGTCTCTTTAAAGACACTTTTTCTATAGAAAAAGTCTCTTTAAAGAGACTTTTTCTATAGAAAAAGTCTATTTAAAGGAGACACTTTTTCTATAGAAAAAGTCTATTTAAAGGAGACACTTTTTCTATAGAAAAAGTCTCTTTAAATAAGACACTTTTTCTATAGAAAAAGTATCTTTAAAGGAGACACTTTTTCTATAGAAAAAGTCTCTTTAAAGGAGACACTTTTTCTATAGAAAAAGTCTCTTTAAAGGAGACACTTTTTCTATAGAAAAAGTCTCTTTAAAGGAGACACTTTTTCTATAGAAAAAGTCTCTTTAAAGGAGACACTTTTTCTATAGAAAGTCTCTTTAAAGGAGACACTTTTTCTAAAGAAAAAGTCTTTTCAAAGGAGACACTTTTTCTAAAGAAAAAGTCTTTTCAAAGGAGACACTTTTTCTATAGAAAAAGTCTCTTTAAAGGAGACACTTTTTCTATAGAAAAAGTCTCTTTAAAGACACTTTTTCTATAGAAAAAGTCTATTTAAAGGAGACACTTTTTCTATAGAAAAAGTGTCTTATTTAAAGTCTTAAAAAAGTCTCTTTAAAGGAGACACTTTTTCTATAGAAAAAGTCTCTTTAAAGGAGACACTTTTTCTATAGAAAAAGTCTCTTTAAAGGAGACACTTTTTCTATAGAAAAAGTCTCTTTAAAGGAGACACTTTTTCTATAGAAAAAGTCTCTTTAAAGGAGACACTTTTTCTATAGAAAGTCTCTTTAAAGGAGACACTTTTTCTAAAGAAAAAGTCTTTTCAAAGGAGACACTTTTTCTAAAGAAAAAGTCTTTTCAAAGGAGACACTTTTTCTATAGAAAAAGTCTCTTTAAAGAAGACACTTTTTCTATAGAAAAAGTCTCTTTAAAGAAGACACTTTTTCTATAGAAAAAGTCTCTTTAAAGAAGACACTTTTTCTATAGAAAAAGTCTCTTTAAAGGAGACACTTTTTCTATAGAAAAAGTCTCTTTAAAGGAGACACTTTTTCTATAGAAAAAGTCTCTTTAAAGGAGACAATTTTTGTATAGAAAAAGTCTTTTTAAAGGAGATTCTTTTGCTATAGAAAAAGTCTCTTTAAAAGAGAATCTTTTTCTATAGAAAAAGTCTCTTTAAAGGAGACACTTTTTCTATAGAAAAAGTATCTTTAAAGGAGACACTTTTTTTATAGAAAAAGTCCCTTTAGAGGAGACACTTTTTCTATAGAAAAAGTCTCTTTAAAGGAGACACTTTTTCCATAGAAAAACTGTCTTTAAAGGAGACTCTTTTTCTATAGAAAAAAATCTCTTTAAACAGACTCTTTTTGTATATAAAAAGTCTCTTTAAAGAAGACTTTTTTTTCTATAGAAAAAGTATCTTTAAAGAAGGCTATTTTCTATAGAAAAAGTCGCTTTAAAGGAGACTCTTTTGCTATAGAAAAAGTAGACAATTTTTCTATAGAAAAAGGCTCTTTAAAGTAGACACTTTTGGTATAGAAAAAAAGTGTTTGAAGAAGACACCTTTTTATAGTTTTTCTATCGAAAAAGAGACACTTTTTCTATAGAATTTTTTAAAAATTTAAAAATGTTGAGTCATTAAACCTAAAACTCTTTTAATTAATATTTTCTTTTTTTTCTGCAATTTAAAATTAGAACAAAAAATCAACTTTAAAAATCTATACAAAAGTTTATGAACAACAAAACATTTTATGTATTTTCTTAAATAACAAACAACCAACAACAAATTTAAAAAAAAAATCGAAAAACAAATAAAACACCTACAAATACAAATTGGGATTATCTTTACTAAAATCTAAGAAATCCTTTACTAAACTGTGATATTAAAACAAACAACAAACAAAAAACCAACAAAACAATGTGAACATCAATCACAACCAACAAACAAACAAAAAGTTTATGTATTTAAAAAAACAATTAATTAAACAACAAATATTAAAATTTATTAAAAAAAAAAACATCTCAAAAAATGTAAAACAATCTTATTGAAAAGCATAAAGTAAAAAAAAATTTGTTATCAAATCATAGCAGGGAATTATTTAACAAAAACAAAACAAAAGCTAGTTTAACAAACAAATAAATGAATAAATAATTATTTAAACAAATGGCTACAATTATTATAAAATAATCTATTTAAAAGAAGTCTTCAAAAACAACATCATCTTAACTGTTCAATGTTAAACGAACAAAAAACAACAAATAGAAAAAATGCCTAAAATTATTTTAATTCAACAAAAAAATCAATGAATCTAGTTATTATAACAAAAATCTACAACAAAGTTGCTTTAACGTTTCCTTAATAACATTAAAAAAAAGTTCCAATAAGAAGTTAGAAAAAAGAAAATAGTCACAATTATTTTGTTTTAAAATTAAAAAAAAAAACACACACACGTCCAAAAGTTATAAACAATATAACAACTAATTAAGCAACTTTGTTAAAGATTTTTGTTTATAATTTAAACTAAAAATTCAATTACTATTAATAATTATGAAGTGTTTAAGAAACATTATTTTAGTATAAAAGCAGAAAAAAACCGAAAGAATTATATGTATTAAAATAATTATCAAAATACATAATTAATTAATAATTAAATTTCAAACATAAATGTTTCTAAACTAATATTATAAAATAAATTAAATTTATATAATCTAGACTTATAGTAATGATTGTTTAAATAAATAATTAATTAACACTTTTTTTGCCATATACATTTTAAAATTTCAAATAAAGCTAGAAAAACTATAAATATACATATGTTTTCTCATTTGTTGCTTAAAATATTTTTTATTAAAAAATAAACTTTTTTGTCAAATTGCTTAGTTTTTTTATAATTTAATATATTTTATTTTTAATTTTTAATTAATGTTACTAAATGTTACTACAAGCATAATTAAAATAATTAATCAAATGCAATATATCATTATTAAACTTTAATATTATTAATAAAATATAATAATTAAAGTAAAACAAAAAAAAAAAAAAACAATCCAAAATCTATCTACTTATGTAAAATTGTAGTAAAAAAACAAACACACATTTTAATAAAATTGGAAAGTAAAACTAATTTTTTTTATAAGTCTTGTTATTTATTGCAAATTTTTATATCAAAATGTAAGTATTTTGTAACACAGGAAGGACTTCCTTTAGAAATCAAAAATAACTAATCTATAGTCTAGTTATAATCTGGCCTTTGGTGTAGTATATAGTCAAGTCCAAAGTCTAGTCTATAGGCTTAACTACGGTCTAGTGTATATTCTAGACAGTAGTTTACTTTATATTCTAGTCTACAGCCTAGTCTTCAGTCTAGTGTACAGTATAGTCTAGTCAAGTCTATAATGTAGTCAATAGTCCAGTCTATAGTCTAGTCTATAGTCTAGTCTATAGTCTAGTCTATAGTCTAGTCTATAGTCTAGTCTATAGTCTAGTCTATAGTCTAGTCTATAGCCTAGTCTATAGTCTAGTCTAGTCTATAATCTAGTCTATAGTCTAGTATAGTCTAGTCTAGTCTATAGTCTAGTCTATAGTCTAGTCTAGTCTATAGTCTATAGTCTAGTCTAGTCTAGTCTATAGTCTAGTCTATAGTCTAGTCTATAGTCTAGTCTATAGTCTAGTCTATAGTCTAGTCTATAGTCTAGTCTATAGTCTAGTCTATAGTCTAGTCTATAGTCTAGTCTATAGTCTAGTCTATAGTCTAGTCTATAGTCTAGTCTATAGTCTAGTCTATAGTCTAGTCTATAGTCTAGTCTATAGTCTAGTCTATAGTCTAGTCTATAGTCTAGTCTATAGTCTAGTCTATAGTCTAGTCTATAGTCTAGTCTATAGTCTAGTCTATAGTCTAGTCTATAGTCTAGTCTATAGTCTAGTCTATAGTCTAGTCTATAGTCTAGTCTATAGTCTAGTCTATAGTCTAGTCTATAGTCTAGTCTATAGTCTAGTCTATAGTCTAGTCTATAGTCTAGTCTATAGTCTAGTCTATAGTCTAGTCTATAGTCTAGTCTATAGTCTAGTCTATAGTCTAGTCTATAGTCTAGTCTATAGTCTAGTCTATAGTCTAGTCTATAGTCTAGTCTATAGTCTAGTCTATAGTCTAGTCTATAGTCTAGTCTATAGTCTAGTCTATAGTCTAGTCTATAGTCTAGTCTATAGTCTAGTCTATAGTCTATAGTCTAGTCTATAGTCTAGTCTATAGTCTAGTCTATAGTCTAGTCTATAGTCTAGTCTATAGTCTAGTCTATAGTCTAGTCTAGTCTAGTCTGTAGTCTAGTCTGTAGTCTAGTCTATAGTCTAGTCTATAGTCTAGTCTATAGTCTAGTCTATAGTCTAGTCTATAGTCTAGTCTATAGTCTAGTCTATAGTCTAGTCTATAGTCTAGTCTATTGTCTAGTCTATAGTCTAGTCTATAGTCTAGTTATAGTCTAGTTTATAGTCCAGTCTATAGTCTAGTCTATAGTCTAGTCTATAGTCTAGTCTATAGTCTAGTCTATAGTGTAGTCTATAGTCTAGTCTATAGTCTAGTCTATAGTCTAGGCAATAGTCTAAATCTTAGTCTAGTCTATAGTCTAGTCTACAGTCTAGTCTATAGTCTAGACTATAGTCAAGTCTATAGTCTAGTCTAAAGTCTAGTCTATAGTCTAGTCTATAGTCTAGTCTATAGTCTAGTCTATAGTCTAGTCTATAGTCTAGTCTATAGTCTAGTCTATAGTCTAGTCTATAGTCTAGTCTATAGTCTAGTCTAGTCTAGTCTAGTCTAGTCTATAGTCTAGTCCATAGTCTAGTCTATAGTCTAGTCTATAGTCTAGTCTATAGTCTAGTCTATAGTCTAGTCTATAGTCTAGTCTATAGTCTAGTCTATAGTCTAGTCTATAGTCTAGTCTATAGTCTAGTCCATAGTCTAGTCTATAGTCTAGTCCATAGTCTAGTCTATAGTCTAGTCTATAGTCTAGTCTATAGTCTAGTCTATAGTCTAGTCCATAGTCTAGTCTATAGTCTAGTCTATAGTCTAGTCTATAGTCTAGTCTATAGTCTAGTCTATAGTCTAGTCTAAAGTCTAGTCTAGTCTATAGTATAGTCTATAGTCTAGTCTATAGTCTAGTCTAAAGTCTAGTCTAGTCTATAGTATAGTCTATAGTCTAGTCTATAGTCTAGTCTAAAGTCTAGTCTATAGTCTAGTCTACAGTCTAGTCTATAGTCTAGACTATTGTCTAGTCTATAGTCTAGTCTATAGTCTAGTCTATAGTCTAGTCTATAGTCTGCTCTATAGTCTAGTCTATAGTCTAGTCTAAAGTCTAGTCTATAGTCTAGTCTACAGTCTAGTCTATAGTCTAGACTACAGTCTAGTCTATAGTCTAGTCTATAGTCTGCTCTATAGTCTAGTCTATAGTCTAGTCTACAGTCCAGTCTAGTCTACAGTCTAGTCTATACTATAGACTAGACTCTAGTCTATAGTATAGTCTATAGTCTAGTCTATAGTCTAGTCTATAGTCTAGTCTATAGTCTAGTCTATAGTCTAGTCTATAGTCTAGTCTATAGTCTAGTCTATAGTCTAGTCTATAGTCTAGTCTATAGTCTAGTCTATAGTCTAGTCTATAGTCTAGTCTATAGTCTAGTCTATAGTCTAGTCTATAGTCTAGTCTATAGTCTAGTCTATAGTCTAGTCTTAGTCTAGTCTATAGTCTAGTCTACAGACTAGTCTACAGTCTAGACTATAGTCTAGTCTATAGTCTAGTCTATAGTCTAGTCTATAGTCTAGTCTATAGTCTAGTCTATAGTCTAGTCTATAGTCTAGTCAGTTCTGTAGTCTAATCTAAAGTCTAGTTTATAGTCTAGTCTAGTCTTTATTCTAGTCTATAGTATAGTCTGTAGTCTAGTCTGTAGTCTAGTCTGTAGTCTAGTCTGTAGTCTAGTCTGTAGTCTAGTCTATAGTCTAGTCTATAGTCTAGTCTATAGTCTAGTCTATAGTCTAGTCTATAGTCTAGTCTATAGTCTAGTCTATAGTCTAGTCTATAGTCTAGTCTATTGTCTAGTCTATAGTCTAGTCTATAGTCTAGTTTATAGTCTAGTTTATAGTCCAGTCTATAGTCTAGTCTATAGTCTAGTCTATAGTCTAGTCTATAGTCTAGTCTATAGTGTAGTCTATAGTCTAGTCTATAGTCTAGTCTATAGTCTAGGCAATAGTCTAAATCTTAGTCTAGTCTATAGTCTAGTCTACAGTCTAGTCTATAGTCTAGACTATAGTCAAGTCTATAGTCTAGTCTAAAGTCTAGTCTATAGTCTAGTCTATAGTCTGCTCTATAGTCTGCTCTGTAGTCTAATCTAAAGTCTAGTTTATAGTCTAGTCTATAGTATAGTCTGTAGTCTAGTCTGTAGTCTAGTCTGTAGTCTAGTCTGTAGTCTAGTCTGTAGTCTAGTCTGTAGTCTAGTCTATAGTCTAGTCTATAGTCTAGTCTATAGTCTAGTCTATAGTCTAGTCTATAGTCTAGTCTATAGTCTAGTTTATAGTCTAGTTTATAGTCCAGTCTATAGTCTAGTCTATAGTCTAGTCTATAGTCTAGTCTATAGTCTAGTCTATAGTCTAGTCTATAGTCTAGTCTATAGTCTAGTCTATAGTCTAGTCTATAGTCTAGTCTATAGTCTAGTCTATAGTCTAGTCTATAGTCTAGTCTATAGTCTAGTCTATAGTCTAGTCTATAGTCTAGTCTATAGTCTAGTCTATAGTCTAGTCTACAGTCTAGTCTAGTCTAGTCTATAGTCTAGTCAATAGTCTAAATCGTTTTTTCTTTTTGTTGTCGTGATCATACGCTTTTTATACAATCTTGTTTGCGATTAAAATAATAATAATTATTTTTCTTTTAACAAATATTAAAGATGAACTAATCATGAGGAATGACAAATAAAAGTCAAACCAAACTAATATTGTAAACAATTAACCAAGTATCCGCTTTCAAAAATACATTAGTGCCTCCCTAATAAACATCAACCAACCTATAAATATAACGAAATGCAAGTTGCTGTTTAAGTTTGCTTTTTATATACATACGCAGTTGGACTAAGTAGTATTTACATTAGACAAAAGGATAAAAGCATCCTTAAATATGGTTACATAAACCGCTTCTGTTTAAGTAGAAATAAAATGAAAAGAAATATGAAAATGTATTTACGTTTATGGCATGTGTTCACATTAAACAGTGTGTTTCTCATTGGCTTTTGTAGTTGTCGTGGTTGTTTTTGCCTGAAATTACATAACATTTGTGCGGGAAGCTTTTGAAACTTTTTTTCCTTTCTTCAAAACAAGGTCAAAAGTTCAAGGATTTTTACATAAGAAAAGCTCCCATAAAATTATATATGTATGTTTAGAAGGGAATCTCTCTGTATAATTTACAGTTAGTAAGAGAATAATAACATATTTAGGCTCTTTTTTAATACTCTTTTTTTCGAGTTAAGGATGACATAACACACAAATACCAATGTACTGACAGCATGTATAGGAATTTTGTTTCTATTATATTTTCGGTGGGTGTGGGATTGAAAGGATATTTAGAGGTAGAATTATTATCTTTTTGCTATTAGGTTTAGCTTGAGGCATTTCTTATGAAACTGTTTTTATTATTTTGTTTTTATTTTTCCTGTGTAAATAATCACGAAAGTATTAGACATTCAGTCGTCAGTCTTATCTTTTTTTAGTATTTTTTATATTACCTTTGCTTTTGGGAAAAACTAAATAGAAACAATCATGCAAACAGTTAAAGTTTGAAATATAATTTTCAACACTGTTTTTATCTTATCGTAAAAAGTGTTGTTTGACACTTTGACAAAAAAAAAAAATCGATTTGCTAATTCTTAGTAAAAATCTTTGTCACCTTTTATCATATAAATAGATTAATGTTCGTAAATTTGCCATAAAATTTAATTTTGAAATCATAATCAAAATTCAATTTTCAATTTCTATTTGAATAAAATTCATTTTTCAATTTAAAAACCCATCGTAGTTGAATTTCATTATCAATCGATTCAAAATTCCGACATCAATCGTGATTCAATTTAGACTCCCATGGAAGCTTAAGTTAAACATTATATTAGATTCTAAACGTGGTTGAGTTTAAGCCCCAATTGAGTCTTAACTTCAGTATCATTTCTGGTTCAATTTCATTATCTATATAGTCCCCAACCGAGGCCTCATTTTGACATAATTTCAAACTTAATTTATACATCAATCATTATAAATTTTAGTTAACAATCGATGCTAAATTTCGAGATTCTTCGAGTCCTCATTTTAACGTCAATAAACTAAGATCACTTTAGGTTTCAATTAGGTTTCGATCTCGACATTAATCGAGATTTAACTTCGATGTCAATTGCGGTACATTTTAGGCTGCAATCATGATTAGATTTCGGCATCAAACCACGATTAAGTGCATTATTAGTCGTGGTTCAATTTGGACACTAATCACGGTCTAATTTTGACATCATTACAGGTTAAAGTTCAACATCAGTCGTTTATCAATTTAGACTCTAATCATGGATTAATTTAGATTTTAGATTCGATTTAGATTTTGGCAATATTCGAGGTTTAATGAATACATCATTCGCGGTTCCATTTAATCGAGTTTCACTATATATAATCGAGGATTAAATTGTACATCAATGTTGGTTCAAATTTGTCCCCATTCGTGATTCATTTCAGACATTAATTGAAGTTTAATTTCGGCGTCGAAATTCGATTTATACGTCAGTCATGGTTGAATTTCGATGTAATTCTAGGCTTAATTTAGATATCAATTAAGGTTTAATTTAGTCTTCAATTGTACTTTAATATAGGCAATAATCACAGCTTAATTACGACTTCATTCCAGGTTTAAGTTTCACATCAATCGCACTTTAATTTCGTCATTATTCCAGGCTTAAATTCGTCATAATTGAGGCATAATTTCGACGTCAATCAATTAAGTCTTAGAACATAATTTCTACATCAATGATAGTTCAAATTAGACTTCTATAGTGATTTAATTCTGACTCTAATCGTTATTAAATTTAGACACCAATTGAGACTTAATTTCAACATTAACCCAAATTCAAGTTCAATATCAAACATGGTACAATTTAGAATCCAATTGTGTTTCGTTAAGAGTTTAAGTTTAAACTTCAAATCTGATTTCAATCGGGCATTACTCGAGACTTAAATTAAACATTAATCGGGGTCTAAATTAGTAACTTAATTTGGAACTCAAACATGGCTTCATATAGACAATTTCTTGTTGAATTTTGCTATTGATAGTCGAGGCTTTTTTCGACATAACTTGTAAGCATAATTTTGACGTCGTGATTTAATTTAGATTCCAATCATGGTTTATGTTCAACTTCAATTGTAGCATACATATTTTAAACTTCAATCGCGGATCGATTTCAACATCTAGAACTTAACCGTGGTTCAATTACACATATTACTAAAATGTTTCAAATTAGACTTCAATGGTGATTCAATTTTGAATCAAATTGTGCCTCAATTTAGACCTAATTTTTACACTATCACAGATTAAAGTTCAAGAGCAATCATGATTCAATTTAGGCTAGAATATGGTTTCAATTCTACATCATTCGTGATCAAGATTCTAATCATGGTTTATGTCCAACTTCAATTGTAGTATACATATTTTAAACTACAATTGCGGATCAATTTCAACATCTAGAACTTAATCGTGGTTCAATTAAACATAAAACATTAAAATTCAAGATCAATCGTGATTCTAATTAGGCTAGAATATGGTTTCAATTCTACATCAATAGTAGCTTAATTTTGTCTTCATTCCTGTTTCAATTTTGACATCAATCGAATTTCATGTTAAGCTACTCAAAACTTATTTTATAAGTCAACGTGAGACTCGAATCATATTTTAATTAAAAACTCAAGGCTTAACCTTTTTGGTTAGATTAGAATTCGATAGTGTTTCATTTTCGACTCCAATCGTGGTTTAAAATTTGTAAAATTCTAATACAATCTGGATTTACTTTTCTGCCTATCAGTTGAAGACACGCTACACCTGAGAATAGAGAAGAAACGAGTTTGGGTCAATTGAACAAACCAATAGCTAAACAAAATGTCTGACCTTCTACTGTCCAAAAAAAAACTTGGAGACCTATAGCAATAACATTTCCTGTTTATGTTTAGACTATGCGAACGTTTTGATAAGTTCATAGCTACTGTTAACAAATAAAATAAAAACAACAAGTATGAATGTATAGTCGGGCATGGCAGACCATATGATACCCAACACCAGTTAGTTGACATATTAGAACATTTAACATAATTATAATCTCAAAAGACCTATTCGGGTTGTATGGGAGCTAGGCGAAATAATTGACCGATTTTAACCATATTCAAAAGAAGAGTATGAGATAAATTTCATTCAAAATTGCGACCTGTAGGGTGCGCACAAGCTATACATGGACACACAGACAGACGGACATAGCTAAATCGACTCTGATCTGAATCTGAGCCGATTTGTATACTTTCAGGTGGGTGTAAGAACAATATTTTTGGTGTTACAAACATCAGCACAAACGCATAATACCCTCCCCACTATAGGGGGGTGTAGGGTATAAAAATATTCAATGCAATTAGCTAATAAGATTAATTAACTGATTAAATATTTGTGCCAATTTGTAGCGAAAACAAATAATTATGAAGTCATGCCAGAAGGTGTATAAAAATTTATAGAAATTTTATTAAAATTATTAATATTTTTCATAAAGATAAAACTTGCAACGAAATAGCAACGAATATGTTAAGGTGGCCCCCAAATTTGTAATTGTTTATCTCTTGTATTTGTACAAAATTATTAATATTTTTCATAAAGATAAAACTTGCAACGAAATAGCAACGAATATGTTAAGGTGGCCCCCAAATTTGTAATTGCTTATCTATTGTATTTGTACAAATTGTGACAAATTCTATGGAAAATCAAAAATTCACTGATTGCCATGCTTTTGAACGTTTAAATGAAAACTCTTATTGTTTCATTGTTAAAGTAAAATCATATTCTTTTGTTATATGTACTATTTTCTATTGTACTTGAGCATTTTTGTATTAATACCCTACGTATGAATAATATTTCTAATATTAGCAAATTAATAATAATCATACGCATCGACTCACAGCCAGACAAAGCAGGCTTTTAAAAACTAATATTAACAAAAAGAAAGCCTTTAATAAAACTCAAATAGACATTAGTATAACATTAATAAAACCAATTTTACATTAACAAAATTTAAATAAAAAAATCACCTTTAAAGAGCAAAAACAACTAAAAGAGAAATAAATATTCGATGACAAATCCAACAGAGTAAACGTAAAGAATAGTCAAAGAGAGAGAGTTTGCCCAAGAGAAGTCAAGTAGCAACATACTGTACAATAATAGAAAACATGATGAGCAATAACTGTAAAACCAAAAATACACAGACACACACACACACACATTATTACTAACATTTTGTTTGAGGGTAAAAATATACAACCTGCACAATCACATCAGTTGTGCTAAGAGAACGAAATTCAGTGGATGACGAAAATATATTTTGTGTTAGTTGTGTCAGTTTAAACTAAAGAAATAAAAAAGGAAATTTTATTTTTATTAAACTGCAATAAAAAACTAAAGTGTTAAGAAAAAATTTATTGAAAAAAATTGGTAATTAAAATAAATATATAAAACAAAATTTTATAATAATAAACATAACCACCTTTTTAATAGACTTTAAAAACATTATTCATTAGTTTTATTTATCTCTCTGGTATTTACTTTTATAAGTATTTTTTTGTTATAAAAGTAAGAAAATTCTATAGAACAACAACCGCATAAAACTACCTAGTACATATTTTGAAAAAATAACAAACTAAATTAAACCAAAAGTGCAATAAACTAAAGTTAACTTTTTGATAAAAAAAAATACTAAACGACAAATAAAGAAAAACTACAGCCTACGACAAGTACTATTTTTTAAGCCTTTGACACTTACGAAAACAAACCGTTAGTTGAAAAAAAAAACCTCTCCTTCCCTGCAATATAAGTATAAAAACAACAACTTAAGGTGAGTGAGAGTACATTCACATGTTGGAAAAGAAAAAAAATTGCACGAGATTTAAGAAGAAAACATATTTACATAAACACACATATTCTTCATGCTTTGACTCATATGTGTAAACTTTTACATACACCAGAGATGGATAATACAATACTATTGTACTTTTTCAGTACATGTTGTATACCCACGACAAATTAAATACTTCTATTTTATATGATAAAGTTTTGCAAAATAGTCCGTAAATCACTTATTAGACTAATTAATAGACCAATCGATTGACCAGTCAATCGATTAGTCAAAACACAAACAAACAGGTTAGATCACAGTTTAGTCAATCAACGAGTACATAGACTTATCAATAGTTGTATGGATTGGTCAATAAACTACTCCAAAGACTAAATAATGAACTAATCCATAGACTCGTCAATAGACTAATCCACAGACTAGCCCATACACTAATCCATAAACTAATCTATGGATTAGTCTATTGACTACTCTATGGACTAATCAATATACTGGTCCATAGACTAATCAATAAACTAGTCTTTGGATTAGTCTATTGACTACTATTTGGACTAATCAATAGACTATTTTATAGACTAGTAAACAAAAGACTAGTCTTGTCAATAAACTAGTAAATAGACTAGTTCTTAAAGTAGTCTATAGAATAGTCAACTGACTATAAACTATAAACAATAAACTAACATATATAGTAGTCCCTGGACTAGTCAGTATACTACACCAAAGAATAGAATAGTTCACAGATTAGTCAAAAGACTAATCCATAGTCCAGTCAATTGACTAGTCAACAGAGTTGTTCATAGACTAGTTCAAAGATAAGTCCATAGACTAGTTAGTAGACTAATCCGTAGACTTGTCCATATACTAATCAATAGACTAGTCCATAGACCAGTAAATAGACAAGTCCATAGACCAAGATCATTAGTCAATAGATAAGTCAACAATAGCAAATCTATAAACTAACCAATAGTTTCATTCACATATTAATCAATAGAGGAATCTATAGACTAGTCAATATACTACACCAAAGACTTGACAATAGACTAGTCTACAGATCAGTCAGTAGACTGGTCCATAGTCCAGTCAATAGACTAGCCATTAGAGTAGTCCGTAGACTAGTCAATATATTAATCCAACGACTAGTTCAAATATATCTCCATAGACTTATTCAAAAACTTGCCCAAAGACTCAATTGACTTCTACAGACTAGAAAATAGGCAGTAGACAAGTCCATAGACCAAATTAGTCAGTAGACTAGTCAAGTTAATAGACTAACCAATAGAATTGTCCATAGACTAATCAACAGACTTGCCCATAGAATAGTTCAAAGATAATAGACTTGTCAATACTAGTCTATAGAATAGTACATAGAATATTCCATTGAATAGTCCAAAGACCACACCAAAGATTAGTCAGTAGACTACACCAAAGACTAGTCTATGGAATAATCGATCGACTAATTCATAGACTAGTTCATGGAATATTCCATTGCCTAGTCCATAGATTACTCCATAGATTATTCTAAAGACTAGCACATGGAATTGCAGAATATTTCATAGACTAATCAATAGGCTAGTCCATAAACTAATCTGTAAACTAAACGAATAGAAATTTATTACTTACAAATCTAAAAAAGTAGTTTTTACTGGAAATTTCTTTTTAGAAATTTAAATTTTCCATGCCTGACATACTACAACTAAAACTGCATAAAATATATGTTTACAAATATGAATATGAGTAAAATAAATACTTTTACTCTTCTCCCCGATTTTGTTATATTATAAATCTTCACACATTGTTGTCTCAAACAACAAAAAAAAAACTTAAAAACAAACGAAATCCAATCTATTATGACGTAACTTTTTCGTCACTAAGGCATTTGTTAAAGTGTTTTTATAAAGAAGTTTCAAAGAATTTCTTATTGATTTTTATTAAAATAAATTTCTCTAAAAGTTCTTTTCATTTAAATTTCACCATATCTAAATATTAATCATACATTTATTTAGGTAAAATGTGTTTTTTTATAACGAAAATAATTTGCTCTTTTTTTTGAGAATTGGAAAAATTCTAAAAACATTTTGTTTCTAGTTGCCATCTGTTTTTTTTTTCTGCTTCTAAAAATCATCTTTATTTTGACAGTCTGTATGTTTATACCATGATTAACGTCTATAAAGGTCATTTATTTAAAAAGTGTCATAACTAAAAAATGTTTTAAAAGCCAAACACAATAAAACTATAGGAAGGATTTTGACAGTTGAAGACATTTTAAATGGGAAATTAATCTGCCACTATAAACGTCAAAACTACAATTTAAGGATAAATTCAGATAAGGAATTACATATATTGAACTCTATTATAGATACCACGTTTTGTTTTCCAAATGTCATGTTTTACTTAAAAGATATTTATGAAATATAAGTTTTCTGAGTTATAACAGTTTTGAACTAAATGTGTTTTATGCATGTATGTATGTATGTATGTTCGTATGAATATTTACTAATTTTGTGTATGCTTAAGCATTTTGCACATGTTTTTTCATTTGACACTCTATCCTAATCTACTTGATATTTTTGGTAATTCACAAAGTTGGCAACCAAGTCTTTTAGTAAGTGGGTTAATAGAAAATCAATATTTGCGAACTTTAGCAAAAAGGTCAAATACCCAATTGTTTGGACATAGCATAAACATAAACTTAACATAAACATTAAACGGACAACATGTTATGTTAGAGTGAGAGAGAAAGAATGTTAAAGTTGTTTTGGTTTGCTACTTGCTGTGGGTGTGTTTTGTTCTATAACTTCAATAAGTTGATAAGAAACTTTAGAGATTGTAAACTTAATCAAGTATTATGAATGTAAATCGAATCTATGTTCGAGACTTTTGACCAATCGGGAGTATAAAACTACTTAAAGTCGAGACTATAGCCCTTTATATATACATCTTTAGTATGGACTATATGCCCAGACTGAATAGCAAATTATAGTTGAGACTATATACCAATTGAAACCCATCTTCAATCAATAGTCGATTCATAAACTATTATATAGCCGAAACTATAGTAAAACCTCGATTTTACAAAAATCTAAAGTTGAGACTATATATAAAATTCGATATTATAGACTAATATTTAACCGAGAGTTTAGGCCAAAGTATTGTCTAGACTTGTCCATGCTAAAGAGCAATCAATAGTCTATATTATAGACCTATGTATCTATAATCGAGACTGTAGACCAATCCATTGTCCAGACTGTAGAGTCAAGGCTCTAGACGAATACATGGTCGAGACTATAATCTGTAGCGGAGTATATATACTAATCTATAGTCGAGACTATAGACTAATCTGGAGCCAAGACTTTGGACTAATCTATAGTCAAGATTATAAAGCAACTTATAGAGCAATTTCATATCGAGACTATAGAGCAATCTAAAGACGAGTCTATAAATTAATTAATAGTCAAGACTGTAGACTAATTTATAATCGAAACTATAGTTTAAACTACAGTCGAGGCTACAGACCAATATATATTTGAGGCTATAGACTAAACTACAGTCGAGACTATAGAGCAATCTATAGTCAAGAGATAAATCTATGGTCCAGATTCTTATCCAATTTATAGTCCAAGTCTGTAGACGAAATTATAGCCAAGACTATAAACCATCAAGAAATTATAGCCAAGACTATAAAACATCTTTAGTCGATACTAAAGACCAATCTATAGTCAAGTTTATAACCCAGTAAACCAATTTATAGCCGATACTATAAACAAATCCAAAGATTATAAGTATTCTTTCAGAGCATTGTATGACTCGACCGATTTAGCTGTCTCAAAGAGAAGTGTTTAAAGAATTCGTTTAATATTACTTTCTTCTTCTTATAACCGGTTATTTCTGTAAGTCTTTATTAATAATACTTCATGGTTACTCAGACAATTTTGTTATTGCGTTGAAAATATAAATTAAAAATTATTTTGCTATATACACAGAGTAGGTACATTATAAATTCTCTGTTTACCTCACAATACAACAACAATTACTCTGGTATCTTGACTAAAATGTGGTCTTTTTTTGCCGGCAATAAAATGTTTTGCTCTCCCAAAAATAAACAAAAATAATTATTTCACTTAATGATTGGTCGTTGTAGATTTGGCTAAAATCGAAAAAAAAAAACTAAAATCACACAAAAACCATGCAAAAAATTGCGTTTCACAACGTCTAGTAGCATGACTATTTTTAGACGAATTTAAAGCACAAAAACAAAATATGTATAAGAAATTCTTAGACATAGTTAAGAATAGAGACGAAACAGATTGTTAAAAAAATTTGAACAAAAAATCTGTTTTTCTAACTGCGGATTATGTAAATATAAGATAAACATGATGAAAAAAGTCTCGTCTCTATGTTATTACTCTATGCTCTTAGAACTACACAAATATAAACTTAACAAAGTTAACACTTGCCAATTGACGAAATCTCATTTATAAGCGACAAACTTGTGTTTGTACATTTAATTGGCAAGATTTTATTTTCATTCAGTTTTTCTTTTTTTTTCATCGAAAACCTATTTGAACCTTATAGTTTACAAAATGTTTGTAGCAGACGCCAGTCAGCATGTATAAAATTAAATAAATAAAATAAATACATTTCAATTGATGAAGTCAATTTCTTTATTTGGCTTTAATTGATGATCAAATTTATTTTAGTTTTGTCATTCAAACAACAAATACTTGTGCAGTTGTTATGTCAATCAGATATGTACGTGGGTAATGCTTATTTACCTAGTTTTTTGGTTAGTCTATGCTAATTAACAACTATGTACTTGTTTATTTCAGGGTTGTATTTTGAATTCAAAATTTTATACAATTCCATTTAACATATTTTTTTTACAATAGACTAAACTACAGTCGAGAATATATGTTTATCTTTACTTAAGACAATAAACTATAGTAGGGTTTATATACCAATCTATAGCCTAGACTATAGACAAAACTACAATCGAGACTAAAGACAAATCTATTGTCGAAACTATGGACTAATCTATAGTCGAGACTATATACTAGTCTATAATCGAGACTACAGACTAATCTATAGTCGAGACTATAGACTAATCTATAGTCGAGACTATAGACTAATCTATAGCCGAGACTATAGACTAATCTATAGTCGAGACTATAGACTAATCTATAGTCGAGACTATAGACTAATCTATAGTCGAGTCTATAGACTAATCTATAGTCGAGACTATAGACTAATCTATAGTCGAGACTATAGACTAATCTATAGTCGAGACTATAGACTAATCTATAGTCGAGACTATAGACTAATCTATAGTCGAGACTATAGACTAATCTATAGTCGAGACTATAGACTAATCTATAGTCGAGACTATAGACTAATCTATAGTCGAGACTATAGACTAATCTATAGTCGAGACTATAGACTAATCTATAGTCGAGACTATAGACTAATCTATAGTCGAAACTATAGAATAATCTATAGTCGAGACTATAGAATAATCTATAGTCGAGACTATAGAATAATCTATAGTCGAGACTATAGAATAATCTATAGTCGAGACTATAGAGTAATCAATAATAGAATCCATAGTTAAGACTATAGTCTAGACTATAGACCAATCTATTGTCGATACTATAGATTAATCTATAATCGAGATTATATACTATACTAATCTATAGTAGAGACTATAGACTAATCAATAATCGAGAATATATACTATAGAATCTATAGTCGAGACTATAGATTAAACTATAATCGAGACTATAGACCAATCTATTGTCGAGACTATAGATTAATCTATAATCGAGGTTATAGACTAATAAATAGTCGAGATAATAGACTAATCTATATTCGAGACTATAGACTTATCTATAGTCGAGATTATAGACTAATCTATAGTCGAGACTATAGACTAATCTATAATCGAGACTATAGACTAAATCAATAATCGAGACTATAGACTATAGAATCTATAGTCAAGACTATAGATTAAACTATAGTCGAGACTATAGACCAATTGTCGAGACTATAAACCAATCTATAGTCGAGACTATGGACTAAACTACAGTAGAGACAATCCATTGTCGAGATTATAAACTAATCTATAGTCTAGACTATAGCCTAATCTATAATCGACACTATAGATTAATCTATAGTCGAGACTGTAGATAAGTATATAGTCGAGACTGTAGACTAATCTATAGTCCAGACTATATACCAATCTATAGTCGAGACTGTAGACTAGTTTATAGTCGAGATTATAAACCAATCTATAGACTACACTACAGTCGAGATTATAGACCAATCTATAGTCGAGGCTACAGACTAAACTACAATCGAGACTATAAACTAATCAATAGCCGAGACTATAGACTAATCTACAATATAATCTATAGTAGAGACTATATACATACTTAGTCGAGATTTTAGACTAGTATATAGTCGTGACTATAGACCAATATATAGTCGATGATATAGACTAAACTACAGTCAAGACTACAAACTGATCTGCAGTCGAGACTATAGTCGAACCTATAAAAAAAATCTATAGTCGAGGCTACAAACTAATCTATAGTAGAGATTGTAGACTAATCTATAAGCTATAGATCAATCTATGGTCTCGACTATAGATCAACCTATATTCGAGACTACAGATCAACCTATAGTCGATATTATAGTCTAAGCTACAATCGTGACTAACTACAGTCGAGACTATAAACTAATATATAGTCGAGCCTATAGACTTCATAGAATTCACCAATACAAAAATTACATCATTTATCGCAATCATAAAAAAATTCTAATTTGAATTGTTGTTATTTTGTGTTTGAGAGAAATCATTACAATTTTTATTTTATTGTTTGTTTGCCACTACTGTGTGAAAATTCATTTAAAAATATGAACCTTGAAAAAATGCCGGTATTAAAGGGGAAGGTGTGCTAACCCAATTATGGGTATCTTTCCTATTACACTCACGTGACGCTGATTCATTTTATTTTTATTCTGTGCTCAAACACAGTGTAAATATGAAAATATCAAAAGATGAAAAATTAAATATTGTAAAAAATATGAACTGCTTAGTATGAATATAAAAATATTTAAACGGGTTTACGTAAAACATGACAAATATTACGTTCAAATATTACTCATTTTTTTTAATATTAATTCAAAATTGTCATAACCCGACAGTTTGAGGTGAAAGTCCCAAATTTTTTGATTTTAGCTATTATTTAGATTTAAGCCACAATGCTGGTGAATATGCAGTAATATACTCATTTCTCAAGAACAATTTAGAAAAATGTAATATCTATTCTTTAGATTACTTAGCGACACTAAAGTGACGATTGTCTTCGTTTTGCATTACTAAGGAGCATTCTCTCTCTTACAAGGAAAACAAATCTGACAGTTTAATCCTTGACATAAGACATTCGGGAAACATGCTATCTAAACGGAATGTATTGACTTCTTACAGAACTAGTGGGACTCATGAGAACTAGTCTAAAACTTATGACGTCAACAAATATTACACTCTCACTCAGTTACACAATATATTAATGTATTTTTCAGTCAATGGGAAAATTGAGGGGCTTTAGATAATATGGGTGTTAAATGTAAACCAAAATTAAACAAAAACTAACAGATAACAATAGAAATTCCTATAAAACAAAAAAATATATATAGTGAAATTTGATAAAAAGTGGTGTTTTTAATTTAAAATTAATTGTGACTTTTGTTTACTTTTGTTTCTTTTATTTTCTAGCAAAATGTTCGCTTTGTGGTATTTATCATTGGCAGTCGATGAATTGCGGTAAGTAAATTTTAATTTTTAAGGTATAATTATAGAATGTCTAGGCAGATAATTAAAAAGTTTTCATAAATGTTTGCTGGGTTAGCTAATAGCTTCAAAAAGGAACATATGATTAACTTAAGTTTGATCTTAGATTTAAAATGATTACAAATTAAATTCTTTCTCCAAAATAATAGCTTTTCCAACAGTTAGAGAAATTTCCATTTCTCCATTCCATTCATTTATTTTTCTATAACTAAATACTAAAATACATTTTATTTGTATAATAATTGATAAGTCCCATGTCTGCAATAAGCTTATTCAATAGATATTAAAATGTATTTTTATAATAAAAAAAGAAAACTTTTACTTAATAAAGCTTTTATGGCTTTTAATTAATTAGTGTACAAATTAATGCTGCCTAACTTAAGGCACTTAATAAAATGTTTTATTTAACAGAATTTATCCCCAATCTGTTAAAGTTAAGGCGTATGTTATTTAACATGACACTGTAACGCCAATATTAATTGAAATTAAAATATGATCTTTAAATTAATAACTTAATGATAAAATTTATAGAGAAAAGTAAAATTTAAAAAATCTGAAGAAAGTTTTTTGAATTAAACAAATATGAAAACATAATTAGGGCAGTCGGAATAATAAGTAGTTCAACAAATATTTACTGGTTTTTATATAAATAAAACAATTCCAGGAAAAACACCTAAGAAAGAATAGTAGGCCATGGCCGACCATACTGAAAACTTATTTTCTGAAAGAGGCTATTATATATGGGCCAAATATGAACCGATCCGAACGAAATTTGTTGGGGTATTTATGTTGACATGAGAATTAGTTATGCCGAATTTCATTAGAACACAAGTGTTTGATAAAGAATTCAACGACTTTCAAGCAACTTTGAGAGGGCTACTTTGTGGGGGAGCTAGGATCAAATAAAGACCGATCGTTCCGAAAATTTGAAGTATAATTTATTAATATACACAACGTAGTTGTGTCTATTTTATTAGATTTTAGTATATTTCACATAATTATGAGTTCCAAAGCCCAGTTTAGGGAGTCTGGTTGTATAGGGACTAGGTGACATGTCTCTATACAGACATGTGAAATGATTTTGAGCCGATTGGTATACTTTAAGGTGGGTATAGGACTGAGTATGACAGTTCAATTGACAGTTAAACAATTTCGTAAGAACTGTCCGACTTAAAAACACCCATTAGTACATAGTATAAGAATAACATGAATGGACCTCAAACATTTATCTTTGATTATCTTGGCCTCCAGGATTCACCCAGATTTCCTAACAACTATTGCGGTTTCCTAACTATTGGAAGTTACTATTAGATAGTCTTTCATCAGTCAAAGATTCCTAACTATAATGCAGAGATACAAGCTGAGGCGGCTTAAACCAACGGCGGCTGGCCGCCGGTAATATTTTGCAAGCCGCGCCGACGCCAACTTTTTTCGGCTCAAAAGCTTAAACTGGTTTAAGCGTAGACGCTGATATAAGTTGGAATCGCCAAGATATTTCAGAAAAAAATTTGTTCGAACCATTTTATTAAAATTCTTTTGTTGAAGCAACTTTCGCGTTAAATTAGTTAAATTTTAATTTTTTTTTTTTTCAAATAGTTTGAAAGGAGTTGCCACATCATATTGTGTTAATATTTAAATAGTGAAAAGTTGTTATAGATTAAATTTTTCATAGAAATAACTGTAACGATGACCATTTCCAGAAAAAACTAATATAGAGACAGGTTTCTATATAACAGACTATTATACAGAGATTTTTCAATATAACAACACTAATACGGGCAATTTCTAAAGAAAAGGTTAAAGTGAGCAGATAATTTAGCCACCGAAGGAATTTTCGATAATAAGCCGCCGCCGCCGATCAATTTGCATCGGTTTGTATCTCTGCTATAATGTAATCGAATCAAAAGATTCGTCCCTTTTCCATCACAGACACTATTTCGATCAATTAATATCGGTTCTAGGATGTAAAGGCATTGGTGGAAATAAAATTACTAATGGGTGTCTAATAAACCTCAAGATGATATGCTATAGAAGATACAACACATTCAAAAGAATTGAATTGAGCAATTAGTGCGGGTCAATGAAGTACAAAAATCTTTATTTAAAGTATTTTCCGACTTTTTGTGATCAAACTGATTTCACAATCTAATTGTTCTTCAAATTGTCTGTTTTATTTAAGAATTAATGATTTAAGGATTAATCTATTTGATAATGAATGCATTCTAAAACGTGTTTTTTCAGAGATTTATGTGCTTGATTTGAGCTTCAATTAATAATTTGAAGTAGAGCGTGCATTTCCTAATTCAGTTCGGTTTAGTTCTCTTGATTTCTTTAATCAATACCAACTAGGACTTATTTTAAGTACAATTGTACTTAAAGTTTATTTTAATAACTAAAATAAACTTATATTTGGGATGAAATATTTTTCTGTTTCAATGATAAAACAAATTTAGGGGTGTAGAATATTTAAATTTGAAATATTTCAATTGTTTATATTTGTCTGTACTTTTAATATAATTTTGATGACATAAAGAAATGATTTTTTTTTGTTATTAAATCTAATTCTATGACTCATTTTATATTAATATTTAAAAAACAAAATAATAAAATATTATGCAATATTTTAATGTTATTATAATCACTAAATGACATAAATAACAAAAAAAAAAATCTAATTGCTAGTTAATTATTAGTTATTTATTTTTGAATTTATTTGTTATTTTGTTTAAATAAACAAATAAATCATTAGGGTAATTGAATAAAGCCCTAACAAGATAAGTTTTTTTTTGGAAGGAAGACAAAACGTGCCAATTGTCAGAAGTATTTAAAAAGGAATTAAGATTGAAAGTTTAAAAATTGTTATCAAATATTGGAAAAATAATTATTTTTTTAAGTGTAAACTTTTCTATGGATTTTTAAAGAAGTTGCAATTATATTTATTTTTTGCCAAAAAATAAGACAGAATTTGTGCGGAATACTTATTATAATAACAGATGAATCACGCAAATACTTAATATTATTTGAAAGTCAAAATTTAAATTAATTACGAAATTGAAACTTGAATCATTGGTTAATTAATATAACAAAAATGAATTAAATGAATGACGAAAAACTTTTAAACATATCAAATTCATCTGTAGGAAGTACTAACTCATCACTTCCAAAAAAGTTTAAAATAAGCAGTTATATAATACAACTTTCGAAGTAGATATAAAGTCATTCCATTAGAAGAACTTCATTATTTTTATGTGGGAATGCTTAGTTTGCAAGTCTTTTTGAACTCATTCCTTACATTATTTAATTGATATTTTCTCATATCTTAAATAAACATTAATAAAATGTGTTAAATACTAGTACTTTCTGTGTGATTTTTCTCTAAATAAATATTTATCTTAAAAATAAACAAATTAAAATTTGTATAATATCTCATGTATTTAGCACAGCAATTCTAGTACTAATTGAGAGTAAATTTTTCCATTGAACTGATTTATAGCGAATTCAAATTGAGAAGATTGGAATTTAAATCTTTTAAATTTAAAATCAATTATCTATTTATTTCTCGCACACATAATTGGTGTCTTATATACTAAAAGGAGTAGACTGTTGATAAGCTTTACATGGGTTAGGTAATAGGAGATACACCATTTTAATATCCACTATCAAAATATCGAGTGAGCACTTTTCGAATCAATGTCATCATGCAAAGTAATTCTTCTTAAAATTTTTAATGGCGGTTTGATCATTCCAATCTTACAAAAATATAAGTACTTTTATTTAGAATTAAAAGTACAAGTCTATTGACTAGCCTATGGAATAGTATATTGACTAGTGAACTAGTCAACAGATAAATCTACGGACTAGTCTATAGAAAAGTCAACGGAATAGTCTATAGAAAAGTCAACGGAATAGTCTATAGACAAGTCTATGGACTAGTCTATAGACAAGTCTATGAAAAAGTCTATAGAATAGTCTATGGACTAGTCTGTAGACAAGTCTATGGACTAGTCTAGGACTAGTCTATATACAAGTCAACGGACCAGTCTATAGACAAGTCTACAGACAAATCAATGGACTAGTATATAGACAAGTCTATGGACTAGTCTATAGACAAGTCTATGTACTAGTCTATAGACAAGTCAATGGACTAGTCTATAGACAAGTCTATGGACTAGTCTATAGACAAGTCTATGGACTAGTCTATAGACAAGTCTATGGACTAGTCTATAGACAAGTCTATGGACTAGTCTATAGACAAGTCTATGGACTAGTCTATAGACAAGTCTATGTACTAGTCTATGGACTAGTCTATAGACAAGTCTAGGACAAGTCTATATACAAGTCAACGGACCAGTCTATAGACAAGTCTACAGACAAATCAATGGACTAGTATATGGTCAAGTCTATGGACTAGTCTATAGACAAGTCTATGTACTAGTCTATAGACAAGTCTATGGACTAGTCTATAGACAAGTCTATGGACTAGACTAGTCTATGTACTAGTCCATAGAATAGTCTGTGGACTAGTCTATGGACTAATGGACTAGTCTATAGACAAGTCTATAGACAAGTCTATGGACTAGTCTATAGACAAGTCTATGTAGTAGTCTATGGACTAGTCTATAGACAAGTCTATGGACAAGTCTATAGAATAGTCAACGGACCAGTCTATAGACAAGTCTACAGACAAATCAATGGACTAGTATATAGTCAAGTCTATGGACTAGTCTATAGACAAGTCTATGTACTAGTCTATAGACAAGTCAATGGACTAGTCTATAGACAAGTCTATGTACTAGTCTATAGACAAGTCAATGGACTAGTCTATAGACAAGTCTATGGACTAGTCTATAGACAAGTCTATGTACTAGTCTATGGACTAGTCTATAGACAAGTCAATGGACTAGTCTATAGACAAGTCTAAGGGATAGTCCATAGACTAGTCTATGGACTATTCTATGGATTAGTCTATGGACTAGTCAACAGACAAGTCTAGGACTAGTCTATAGACAAGTCTAGGACTAGTCTATAGACAAGTCTATGGACAAGTCTATAGACAAATCAATGGACTAGTCTGTAGACAAGTCAATGGATTAGTCTATAGACAAATCAAAGTCTATTTACTAGTCTATAGACAAGTCTACGGACTAGTCTATAAACAAGTCTATAGACAAGTCTATGGACTAATCTACAGACAAGTCTACGGACTAGTCTATAAACAAGTCTATGGACTGGTCTATAGATAAGTCAATGGACTAGTCTATAGAGGAGCCTATGGACTACGCTATGGACAAGTCTATTGACTAGTATACGGACTAGTCTATAGACAAGTCTATTGACTAGTCTACGGACTAGTCTATAGACAAGTCTATTGACTAGTCTACGGACTAGTCTATAGACAAGTCTATTGACTAGTCTACGGACTAGTCTATAGACAAGTCTATTGACTAGTCTACGGACTAGTCTATAGACAAGTCTATGGACTAGTCTATAGACAAGTCTATGGACTAGTCTACGGACTAGTCAATGGAGTAGTATAATTTTAAAATAAAATTTCCTCTATAACCATGATTGATTGAGACAATATCAGATTTAGTTTCTATATTTCTTTATTTTTACCACCTTTTATTATCGTTAGGCAAAAAAAAAGAACACACTTTATCTCGTGTTATACAATAACTATCAATTAATTTGTTTGTTCTAGAACTGCACAAATTATATTATCAAGTGAAAAGAAAAAGTGCAAATGATTGTTGTTCGGCTACAACACATGAGTGATGGGTTTTATGGGACGTATCTTTAAATGGCAACAAACTATTGTTATTCGCATTACACACGTACACACTCAAGTGTATATCATGTGATTTAATAATAAAACATTTCAAACCAATATTTGATTTGACGTTAATCTAAAGATAGAACGCTACAAAAAATAAAAATAACAAAACAACTCCAAAAACACATTAACCGGCTTTTTTTTTTTTTGTATACATATACCGGTTGTTTTTGCAAACATCCAAAAAATTTGCAAACTTTCATTTGTTGTTGTTGTGGAATTGTTTAAAAAGAAGAGAGCAAAATAATTTGGTTAGACTGAAAATATGACTCAGTTTTTTAATAACACACATAGTAAATAAAAATAGGTATATACAAAAATACTACAACAATAAAGATTAGAAAAAAATTTAACACGAGTTCTTGTTTTTAGCACCATTATCTATGGCTTGTCATTTGTAGTTTGCACATTGGGCAAATAGAAAAATAATAATAGATAAGAATAGAATTATAGCAGATTTGTCCAATTTTCAGCAATATGAATTTATAAAAACTAAAAATATTTCATATTAAGTACTCTTTTATATAAACTTAGAGTACCCGGGAAGCTTCGCAACATAATCGAAATTCAATAAAAAATCTAGATAACAAATTCATACTTTAAAGGAGAGAACTTTTTAAAAAGTACTTTCAACGGAAAGTACCTTTAAGTCACTATAAAAACTCTTTATATTTCAGCTTTTAAGAACATTTTTAAAGAAAATCCATAAAGTATCACTCGAATTGAAAAAGTACTATTAGGATGTGTTCTTTTTATGAATAATTCTAAAAGTACCATCTAAAGAACGAGATATTACCAAAAAAGTTCTCTCTTATACTTAGTTTCTTAGTCAATCAGGATCGTGTATGTGAAATTTCATATGTTTTTGATTCCATATAATAGAAAAATGAAAAAGTACCATTTGAAGAACGAAAAAGTACCAAAAAGTCTTCTCTTATAGATTCTCATTCAATCAGGACCCTGACAGTTTCATTTTGGGTTTTAAAATGATAGAAAAGTAAAAAAGTACCATTTGAAGTACGAAAAAGTACCAAAAAGACTTCTCTTATAGATTCCCAATCAATAAGGACCGTGTATGTTTTATTTCATGTGACCCTTTTCTTATAGATTCTCATTCATTCAGGACCCTGCAAATTTAATTTTAAGATTTAAAATGTAAGAAAAATTAAAAAGTAGCATTTGAAGAAGTAAAAAGTACGAAAAAGTTTCCTTTTGAATAAAGTTTCCCATGTTGGTACTTTTTTCTACTAATGAAGTAATTAATTCCTTTTGTAACACATAGTAATTTGGTCCAAAAGGGTATAAATATATACACTGGGTTCTTATTAGATTCTAAAACGATCTAATCTTGTCCATCCGTCAGTCTGTTTTAAACACGATAGGTCCTAAATCGTAGGAGCTAGAGGGCTCAAATTTTACATAAATTTAATGCAGTATGCTTGATATGGAAAATGGATCCACTTTTGACTCTTGCCCCCATTTAAGGTCCTCTTTAAAATATTACTTTAACGTTTATAACTGGTTTAAAATATCAGTATAGTGACTCTCTCGATTTCTAAAAAGTTCAGTCCATAATTTACACAAGTCCCCAAGTCTTTTCCGAAAATCAACCTGGTGTTAATATTAATATCGATATGTGACAGGGTTTTGATTATGAATATATAAGATTCAGCATAGTTGAACAGAAACACTCTTATTTGTTCTTGTATCAGGAATAAGATATCTCGAAGAAAAAAGAAGATATAACAAAGGTTAAAACTTGATTGTCAAGTCGACAGATTAGTCTATCAGATGACATGACCGATTTCATAAAGGAATCTGTATTACGGTTGTTATAACGTCTCAAATATGGTTTGATAAAACGGCTTTTTTAATCTTTTAGCTATGATATCTCAAAAAGAAAACCAGTTATACACTTTAAGAGGTCTAATTTTATCTCCAAATATTAGAATTTCCTAATAGATCCCTTCTTAGCGAATCTACTTTCGAATTTTTCTAGTGCTTAGTGTCTCGGTGACTCATTAACGCGACTCTTTTATATAGATTAACTTCAAAGTCCCTTGATTCCTTAAATTGGTTGATTAATGATAATTGTGCTCGTTTTTTTGCTCTTTATTGTATGTGTATAAAAGTTTATCACAATGGGGCTGTTTGATTTTAATGTACTACGTGTTTTTTTTCACCAAACATTTATCAATAATTATTGCAAACAATTAGAATGAGAAAGTGTTAATTGAACTTGAACTTTTTTTATTTGTTGCCCCATATCGATAATGAAAGTTTGAAATCACATAACTCACATATTTTTTCGTGTGAATATAAGACAATAATAACAAATGATTTGATCTTCATAACATTAAAACTAATTGGCATCATTATATCATGTTTCAAAAAAATGTTTAAGTTAGCTGATGACAATCTTTCATCATCGCAAATTTAACTGTTTGTCAAGAGAGTAAATAGTAAGAGAGTTAAATTATGACAGCCGGTATATAAAACGACAAATACCTATGAATAATTACTCGTGTATAACGAAAATTTCTTTTCAACTTTTTTTTTGGTGTACGTGACTGACAGTGTTTGAGATTTTAGTTTGTTTTTGTCTAAAGTGTTCTGCCAAATTGTTGTTGCTATTTTTTTCAAATTTATTTAATAATAGTTTTATTTGTTATTGTTTGACGTTGTTCTTCTTTCAATAGTTTTACAAACTATCTTAATGTTTAGATTTGTTTGTTTGTTTTTTCTGGATTTCTGTTTTTGAGGAAATTTCTCGACGTTTTTGTTTTTGATTTGATGTGACGTCATTATTAGTTTTTTGTTTTTCATTTACACGGACTAATGACAAATATTTATTATCAAATCGAGTGATGAAAACCCTTGTCAACCAAATACTAAAATATATATAAGAGAGCAACAGTACTGGAACTGTATATTCTACTTCCAAGTCCTTATATTGGAAATATAAATTTGTACAAATAAAATACAACTCTTAAAATCAAATCAGAAATAATAAACACACTGAGAAAAATACATGTTTTATGTTAAGAAAATATTTTCAGAAAATATGTATTTAGATTTCTAATAAAATTGAAATTTTCTTTTAAAAATAATCAAAATATTAAATCACTTGAATAATCAAAATAAAAATGTACAGATAAAGAAATCTTTTTATTTTTCATACGTTCGAGTACATTTACTAAATAAAGGATGAAGTAAAGAAAATGAAATTAAATAAAATGTGCATTTGTTCTCGGGCAACAAAAATAAGAAATGAAAAATTTTTAAATTTTGCACATGTCAACTTTTTGATCACCAGAAACTAAAAGCAAGTGAACGTTTTGGTTGATATATATTATTTATTTTTATATATTTCGTATATTCATTAGTTTTCTATGTCTGTCTAGTTGGTTGCCTTTTAATTGAAGACTACATCTATCTACTGCACCTCTTTCATTTGTGAGAGTTTCTGCCTTAGTGGTTTTTAATTAAATTAAAATGTTCAAGTTTTTTTTTTTGTTGCAAATGTATATAGTATTGGGATGAAAGAAAATGTGAACCTATAAATAACTATATGGACTTGTTTGTAGGTGCAGTAGGAAAATTTTATTTCATTTAATTTATTTCGATCTTCCCTAACAATTGTAAAGAGAAAGGCAATGAAGGCAGATACACCTAATAGATAGATAGATAGATAGATAGATAGATAGATAGATAGATAGATAGATAGATAGATAGATAGATGATAGATAGATAGATAGATAGATAGATAGATAGATAGATAGATAGATAGATAGATAGATAGATAGGATAGATAGATAGATAGATAGAAGATAGATAGATAGATAGATAGAAGATAGATAGATAAGCTCGATGATAGATAGATAGATAGATAGATAGATAGATAGATAGATAGATAGATAGATAGATAGATAGATAGATAGATAGATAGATAGATAGATAGATAGATAGATAGATAGATAGATCGATAGATAGATAGATAGATAGATATAGATAGATAGATAGATAGATAGATGATAGATCGATAGATAGATAGATAGATAGATAGATAGATAGATAGATAGATAGATATATAGATAGATAGATAGATAGATAGCTAGATCGATAGATAGATAGATAGATAGAGATAGATAGATAGATAGATAGATAGATAGATATAGATAGATAGATAGATAGATAGATAGATAGATAGATAGATAGATAGATAGATAGTAGATATATAGATAGATAGATAGCTAGATAGAGATAGATCGTAGATAGATAGTAGAGATATAGATAGATATAGATAGATATAGATAGATAGATAGATAGATAGATAGATAGATAGATAGATAGATGATAGATAGATATATGATAGATAGTAGTAGATAGATGAGATATAGATAGATAGATAGATAGATAGATAGATAGATAGTAGATAGATAGATAGATAGATAGATAGATATAGATAGATATATAGATAGATCGATAGATAGATAGATAGACGATAGATGGATAGATGATGATAGATAGATAGATAGATAGATAGATAGATAGATAGATAGATAGATAGATAGATAGATAGATAGATAGATAGATAGATAGATAGATAGATAGATAGATAGATAGATAGATAGATAGATAGATAGATAGATAGATAGATAGATAGATAGATAGATAGATAGATAGATAGATAGATAGATAGATAGATAAATAGATAGATAGATAGATAGATAGATAGATAGATAGATAGATAGATAGATAGATAGATAGATAGATAGATAGATAGATAGATAGATAGATTGATTGATTATAGTCAAAAGTTTTACTTCGTTCCTTAGATTCTCAAATTTTATTATTTTAATTCTTAATTATTTTTTAATTTTAAGTTATTTCATTCTTAATTTATTATTTTCATTCTTAATTTATTATTATTTTTTATTTCATTTTCGTTTTTAGCAAACGTTTTGGTTGGACATTCTTTGATATTTTTATAAGACAAACAAGACTGATACCCATGCCTTAGATAACAAACCCGCCAATGTTGCAACCCCTAAACCAGTTGAACCTGCTCAGCCTAGTGTTTCGAAACCTGCGCCAGCGGTAGCACCGAAAGTTGCACCTGCACCAGCCCCTGCACCTAAACCTGCTCCAGCTCCCGCTCCTGCACCAGTTGCAAAACCTGAACCCCCTAAGCCTGCCCCTGTAGTCGAACCACCAAAGCCCGCTCCTGTTGTTGAACCTCCTAAACCAGCTCCTGTAGTTGAACCCCCAAAACCAGCCCCCGTAGTCGAACCACCAAAACCCGCTCCCGTAGTTGAACCCCCTAAGCCAGCCCCCGTAGTGGAACCACCTAAGCCTTTTACAGCACCCATTGCTCCCATGGCCCCCATTGATACTATGGACAAGAAACTTATGGAAACCTCAAAGCCTCAAGAAAATGGTGAAAACTTAAGAAATAATATTAAAAATGCTACAATGGATTTCTTAAGTGGTGAAGCCAATAATCAATCATCATCTAACAGGTAAGCGACAAAGGGACTTGGTTTTGGTTTTATTTTGTTAAGTATTTTTTTATTTTTTTAGATTTTTTGCTTAAAAAAATAAAATTTTTTAAACTTTTCTTTAAGTGTATCGCTTTTTATTTTAAACTGTTATATAGGAATTATTAGTATAATACTTTTCGGTTTTAAAATGCAACTCTAAAGAATAAACCAACAACAATTTAAGACGTGTATTGAGAAAAATAACTGTTTAAAGCGTAGTCGCCAATGTTGAAAGAATCGAGTTTTTTAAAGCGTACTATTTGCTCTACAAAAGTACCTTTATAATCCCCGCTAGTTATTTAATACTTTTAAGAAGTCTTGATTTCTTGACATCTCTTTTGAAAAAGGATTATATTGAAAATAATGGGAGTTGGATCATGGTAGGTAATATATCGGTTAAACTCTTTTGTAGTCAAGTTTATTCGAAAGTCTTAACTAACTTAAATCAATGTCCATTGAGAAAATTTTGGGCAAATTTTTCGATAAAGTACTTTCTGAATATTATATTATTATCGAACATAAAAAGTATCATCCCGGTCTTTAATTATTGCTTAATCATTTTATTTAGAGCTGTGCTCCTCGATTCAAGTGATTTTTGAAAAAAATCAAGGTAAATTAAAAATTAAATTTATATAAAATAATTATTGTTTTAAAAAATAGTAAATAGTAAGATTTAAAAAAATTACAACAAAATAGGTATATGGTATTTACTCCATTTTGATAAATCTGACATAAAAAAACGTGCATTACTTTTGATTTTTTGGTTTTCGTTAAAGGCAATTTTTTTTAATTATATATTTTAATAAAATCAAAAAAGATTTTTAAAGAAATAAATATTATCGATAAAATAAAAAATGTACAAAACTTACCAGAGATCTTTCTGCAAACAAAAAAATCTTCAAAGCATCAGAACTTAAGTAATAAATTCCAAATCTAAAATTATAAAGAATAAGAAAAAAATCAGTGGAAAACAATATTCGGATCATATCCACACGAAGGATACTTTATTTCTGATACGATTCAAAATATTATATAGACATTTACTAGACCAGTAATTAAACACGTGGAAAACAGTCGGTCAAAAACTTAAAACTTAATTCAAAAATATCACGTATTGGTGATAATATAAAGCTACTACGCCCAATTTTTTCAGTACCCGATTAGCAGATTTTATATATATTATACCTACACAAAGTTCCTTACTTTGCGGAGCTCTGAACCCTACCCTGATGGATTTAAAAAATTCCAAACATAGATTCGACAATATTCCCTAGAAATGTAGAATTTTATTGAAATCGGATTATTAAAGATTTTTTCTAACTAGACTATAGTCAAGACTATGGACCTAACTATAGTCCAAACTATAAACTAAACCATAGTCCAAACAATGGACTAGACTATAGTTTCGACAACTGGCCATTCTAGACTATATATATTATAAACTATAGTCCGGATTATAGGCTAGACTGCAGACTATAGACAAGACATTACAGACTAGATTATAGTCCAATTTACATATATGCTTCATTAAAGACATGAATATAGTTTATATTATAGATTGTAGTTCATATTCCAGCAAAGAACCCAGACTACACTATATACCATCGTATAGTCCAAACTTTACACAACATTAAGGCAAGACATATAGTCTTGTCCCGGCTATAATAAAGACTATAGACTAAACTATAGATCAATATATAGTGTAGACTGTAGACCAGACTATATATTGAGTAAAGAGCAGATTATAGTCTAAATTAGACATTAGGTATAGTCCACACTATAAACTAAAATTTAGTTAAGACAATAGACTAAACTATTGTCCCGAAAATAATCAAGACTAAAGTCTAAATTATAGACTATAGAACAGACTATATGTTAAATATATAGACCAGATTATATAGAAATAAAATATAGATTAGACTACAGTCAGGACTATAGATTAGACTATAGTCAGGGCTATAGACCAAAATATATTTCAAACTAGCTCTTATTCCAGACTCTACTCTATAGTCTATTTTAGAATATAGACTATACTATATTCCAGACTATTGCCCGGCTTAGTGCTTAGACTATAAACTATATTCCAGAGTATAGACAAGACTTTAAAGACTAGCTTATAGTCCAGACTATAGACTAAATCAAATTCAAGAATATACACCAAACTATTGACTATAGTCCAATCTGTGGATAGAAAGTTCAGACTATAGAATTCACCATAGTGTAATATAGATATAGTCCAAACCATAAACAAGATTAAACTGAGTTTAGACTATAGACTTAAGTATTATCCAGACTATAGTCTAAACTATAGATCAGTCTATAGTCCAATCTATTTACTAGACTGTTGTTTCCCTTTATAATTTCTACATTATTTTCAACTCATAATAAAATTATCAAATTAAATTTAGCATAAATAAAAAGGGGGAAAATGTTTTGGAAAAAAAATCAGTTTTACAACAAGGAAGAAATATTTTCAATTTCAAAAGAATCCAAAGTCTACACTTACACATGTCGTCTGACTCCACGCACATTTCAATTATAATGCATAAAGATTTATTTAATCCCATATGAAAAAACAAACTAACTATGGAATTATAAATTTAGCACAAAAATGAATAATGCGACGAGCAGGAATATAGAAGAAAAAAATTAAATATTTTTCTGTTTAAATTTTGTCTTGGAGCCAAAAGCATGACAGCGTTGTCTCATCCATAAAATTCAGGAAAATAATATAAAATTAATTTTAGAATTTGAAACTAAAAGTCTAAAAAATATATTGCATTTACTATAGAAACTAAACGCACAATGGCGGCAGCATGATTTAAATAAAATGTGCCGGTTGCCGGTGGTGTAATATTTGCTGTCAAGTCATACACAACTGCAGGTTGATGCACTCAAAACTACAAAATCTGTATAAAAAACAAATTTTTAAAATTTTGTTATAAGATTTTCGATGCAGCAGGCTAAAAGGTTATTGCACTTTAAGTGGTGGCCACGCATTTTTACACTCACTTGGATGCGACAGCATTTTACGCCAGCAGGCACATGTTCAAAAAAAAAATATTTTTTTTTTTTTGGGGAAAAAACACAAAATGTGTCCACTCTTACTGTGTAGTGTTGAAAATGTTGTTGTTTTAATACAACAAATTAAAAAGAATTTAAAATATTTACAAATTTAAAATACATTGGATAGCGACAAAAGAAGAACATTGTAAGAAAACACATTTGTTTAGTTGTTCTTTTAGATTGCCTGATCAAATGGACTTGGCATGACTACCGAATTCGTTGATATTTAGCCAATGAGTTTAAAGTTCTTTTTTAACAAACCTATGATATCAAAATTTTTATTGACTTAGGTCACAGCAGGACCCTGTGGAAAATGACAATAGTTGTTTGTAACATACATATATGTATGACAATTAGGGTCATAACTATTTTTGAGCGATAAAATTCTACAGTACACCTTATTGCCAATACTGTCCAGATAAAAAAACTTTTTTTAAAGCGAAATTGGGGAAAAATAATTTTTATACAAAACTTCATGGCGTTTGGTACAGCAACCTTTTCAAAATGGCAGCTTGGTTCATTTTATAACATTATTTCTAAAAATGTCCTGGGCTCAATATTTGGTACGCGGTGTCAAGGGATAAAAAGATTAACTTTAAGTTTTTTTCAGGAAAGTTTGGACTAAACTCTCGACTAGACTATAGACTATACTACAAACTAGACGATAAACTAGACTATAGCCTAGACTATAGACTATACTACAGACTAGACGATAAACTAGACTATAGCCTAGACTATAAACTAGACTATAGCCTAGACTATAGACTAGACTATAGTCTAGACTATAGACTAGACTATAGACTAGACTATAGACTAGACTATAGACTAGACTATAGACTAGACTATAGACTAGACTATAGACTAGACTATAGACTAGACTATAGACTAGACTATAGACTAGACTATAGACTAGACTAGACTAGACTATAGACTAGACTATAGACTAGACTATAGACTATAGACTAGACTATAGACTAGACTATAGACTAGACTATAGACTAGACTATAGACCAGACTATAGACTAGACTATAGACTAGACTATAGACTAGACTATAGACTAGACTATAGACTAGACTATAGACTAGACTATAGACTAGACTATAGACTAGACTATAGACTAGACTATAGACTAGACTATAGACTAGACTATAGACTAGACTATAGACTAGACTATAGACTAGACTATAGACTAGACTATAGACTAGACTATAGACTAGACTATAGACTAGACTATAGACTAGACTATAGACTAGACTATAGACTAGACTATAGACTAGACTATAGACTAGACTATAGACTAGACTATAGACTAGACTATAGACTAGACTATAGACTAGACTATAGACTAGACTATAGACTAGACTATAGACTAGACTAGACTATAGACTAGACTATAGACTAGACTATAGACTAGACTAGACATAGACTATAGACTATAGACTATAGACTAGACTATAGACTATAGACTATAGACTAGACTAGACTATAGACTAGACTATAGACTAGACTTTAGACTAGACTATAGACAAGACTATAGACTAGAATATAGACTAGACTATAGACTAGAATATAGACTAGACTATAGACTAGACTATAGACTAGACTATAGACTAGACTATAGACTAGACTATAGACTAGACTATAGACTAGACTATAGACTAGACTATAGACTAGACTATAGACTAGACTATAGACTAGACTATAGACTAGACTATAGACTAGACTATAGACTAGACTATAGACTAGACTATAGACTAGACTATAGACTAGACTATAGACTAGACTATAGACTAGACTATAGACTAGACTATAGACTAGACTATAGACTAGACTTAGACTAGACTATAGACTAGACTATAGACTAGACTATAGACTACTAGACTAGACTATAGACTAGACTATAGACTAGACTATAGACTAGACTATAGACTAGACTATAGACTAGACTATAGATTAGACTATAGACTAGACTATAGACTAGACTATAGACTAGACTATAGACTAGACTATAGACTAGACTATAGACTAGACTATAGACTAGACTATAGACTAGACTATAGACTAGACTATAGACTAGACTATAGACTAGACTATAGACTAGACTATAGACTAGACTATAGACTAGACTATAGACTAGACTATAGACTAGACTATAGACTAGACTATAAACTAGACTATAGACTAGACTATAGACTAGACTATAGACTAGACTATAAACTAGACTATAAACTAGACTATAGATAGACTATAGACTAGAATATAGTCTAGACTGTAGACTAGACTATAGACTAGACTATAGGCTAGACTATAGACTAAACTATAGGCTAGACTGTAGACTAGACTATAGGCTATACTATAGACTAAACTATAGGCTAGACTGTAGACTAGACTATAGGCTAGACTATAGACTAAAGTATAGGCTAGACTGTAGACTAGACTATAGACTAGACTTTAGACTAGACTATAGACTAGACTTTAGACTAGACTATAGACTAGACTTTAGACTAGACTATAGTCCTTAGTCCAAAATATAGACTAGACTTTAGAACCCGACTATAGACTAGACTACAGTCTTTACCATGGTCTAAACTTTAATCTAGATTATTATAGACTAGACTGTAGTTCAGACTTCAGATTTGACAGTAGTACAGACAATCGACTAGACTATAGTCATGACTAATGGCCAGACTATAGACTTTACTATAGCCCAGACTATAGACTGTATATATAATCCATAGTATGGACTATACTACACATCATTTGGGAAGTATAGTTTTATTTGGACACTCTAATAAGTAATGATTTTACAATTACACTAAAAGAAATTGTCCTTCATACTAAAATATCGATTGAAAAAGTCGTAAAACGCAATGAAAAACACCTGGTCACGTAGTTACGTGTATATAAAAATATACACTAAACCTGATGACATCGAAATAAAAATAAAATATAACTTTCTAACTGCAGAGACAGTAAATGAAATATTTAAAAACAATAAGAAAAAACTAGGACAAAAAATTGATTTTTCATTAATATTTAATTATAAAAAGTACAAATGTATAAATACGAAATGAAAACATTTTGTTTTCTTTCCTTTATAAATATTGCGTGGTTAGGGAAATGGAAAATCAACATATTTTCATAATAGAAATAATTTATTATGGTAGTTTTAACAATAGTTTGTAGTTTTTTTTTTATATAAATATTAAATTAACAAAAACATTTAACAAACAAATTACGTAAATTATTCCACTAAATTCCAAATGAAATTAAAAGGGGAAAGAAATTTTTTTCCAAAATTTAGAATTTTGAAAATTTGCCAAAAAGTTATGTGTTTTTGGGGGGATTTTAGTAAAATGTTTTATGCAACTTTGATTTAACATTTAAAAGAATTTTTTTTATAATTTTTAATTTAAAGAAACATTGTTGAGGATTTGAAATTAAAAATTAATATATTTTTAATTAGTTTATATTGTGTTAAAACTTTGTAAAACTAATTTTTGTATGCTGTCAGTTTGTTTCTTGTTTTTTGCTACAAATTTAAAATAGAAAAATTTTAAAAAATTTCTTATATATTTTTCAAAATTTTCTTGTTAATTTAGTTTATTCCTACTGTCGCCTTTTATTCAGTTTGTTTGATTTCTATTCTTTTTTTTTTATTTTGTGAAAACAAATAAAACTTAATATTTTTGCTTGATTTTGCCAAGATTTTGAAAATTTGCCAAAAATCACCGAAAATTGTTTGTTAGACAAACAAGTGGTAAATTTTTGGCCACACGTCAAATATTATTTTTTTTTTTTTGTATTATTATCATTTTGCAATTATAGCCAGGCATCAAATTGTTTTTAAAAAGATATAGAATTTTGAAAGTAACATTAAAATGAATTGGTTTCATATGCTGTTGCATTGTATAGGAAGGAATGTTTAGCTAATCTATTATATATTTGAAAATTATTTAAATAACTTGAAATTAAATGCAACATAAATTTTTGTGAGTTTTTTTTTTTCAGGGAAATTTTTGGTTATATAAGAATTATTAAAGAAATTTAAGTGGGGTTTCTTTGGCAAATACAAAAATTTAAATATAAAATAATTAATATAGTCTAAACTATAATATGGTCTATAGTTTAGTCTTTATTATAGGCCAGACCGAAAGGCTAGTTTATAATCTAGTATATAATACGATTTATAAACCAGTCTATAGTGTAGTCCTTAATATGGACTATAGGCTTGTTTTAAGTCTAACTCTTATTCTGATTATAGTTCAGATTAGACTATAGTTTGTGCATAATATATAACAAGTCCTAAATTTGGACTATATAGCCTTGTTTTCAGTCTGTCTCATATTCTGGACAATAGTACGGGTTATAGAAGGAATTATAATCTATTATATAATCTGGATTATATTAAAATCTTTAGTGTGGACTTTAATCTACAATATGGATTAGTATATAATCTGGTCTTTAGTCTGAACTATAGTCTAGTAGCTAGAAGAAAATTTGAATATAGGTTAGCTTATAGTCGGGATTATAGTCTTGTCTATATACCGGACTATAGTGTAATCTATTATATAGACTATATTCTATAAACTGAACTAGAGTTTAGTCTATATACCGTCTATACTATGGACTATAGTGTAGTCTACAAATCGTCTATAGAATAGACTATAGTCTATAGTATATAGAACTTTGGGCTGAGCTATAGTTTAGTCGTTAAACTAGACTATATTCTTGTATATAGTCTGGACTATAGTCTTGTGTAAAAACAGTATAGACTATAGACTTGGACCACAATTTATACTATTGTCTAAATTATAGACTGAACCATAGTTTAAACAATATTCTAAGATATAGCCTGGACTGTGGTCTCGCATATAGTCTGGACTGTAGTTTATATTAGCAATTAGTATATAATCGGGTCTTTAGTCTGAACTGTATTCTAGTATCTAGACGAAAATCTGAGCTAAAGGCTTGACTATAGTTTGAAGTATAGTCTAGTCCATGTGTGAACTATAATCCACATAGTCGACTATAGTCTGGCCTACAAATAATCTATAGTATGGCCCGATAGTGACCTACATAGATGTATTTATCAACCCATTCTATCAACCCAACCTAACCTATAGACTTTTCTCGACTATAGTCTAGCCTACAAACAGCCGATAGTATGGACTATAGACCGGACTACAATCTAGACTATAGGCTGGGCTATAGTTTAGTCTATAAACTAAGCTATATTCTAGTATATAGTCTGGACTGTGGTCTAGTATATACTCTGGTCTGTGGTCTATTTCTATTGTCTCGACTATAGTCTGGCCTACAAATAATCTATAATATGGACTGTAGACTGGACTACAATCTAGACTAAAGTCTGTAGAATAGTTTAGTCTATAAACTTAACTATATTATAGTATATAGTCTGGACTGTAGTCTATATTATGTATTAGTATATAATAGGATCTTTAGTTTGAATTATAGTCTAGTATCTAGACGAAATCTGAACTAAAGGCTTGACTGTAGTTTAGCCTATAGTTTGAAGTATAATCTAGCCTATAGTCTATAAACTGAACAATATTAAATTGGACTATAGTCTAGCCTATTATATAGTTATTTTTATAATCTATAGTCTAGTTTATAGTCTAAACTACAGTCTAGTCTAATTTATTATCTATAGTCTAGTTTATAGTCTGAACTAGAGTCTAGTGTATAATATGGGCTGTATTCTAGTCTATAGTTTGGACAATATTTAGCTTAATCTATAGTCTACTCTATAGTTTGGACTATAATCGAGTGAATTTTCTGAACTATAGTCGAGACTATAGTCTAGTCTAAAGTCCAGACTATATACTGGAATATAGTCTATAGTTTAGAAAACAATTTAGTATATAGTCTAGAGTGTAGTGTATTCTATAGTCTGTACATTATCTAGTCAATAGTTCGGACATTTGGTTATAGTCTTCATATATCTATTTTACATTCCCTTAACCCCACGATCAAGAGTTTTATTGTAAAATCATATGCACTATTTATATCTCAAGAAATCTTTCAACAAAATCATTTATTTGAAATACATATTTGCTTTAAAAATAAAAAAAAAAAGTTATAATGAAAATTAATTTTAATAGTTTTATCAAAGTGTAAATATTATAAAAAGATATGAAATATAAATTTTATTTTATGGCTCAATAATTCAGCACTGTAAAAATGCTAATAAAAATAAAATTAATAAACAAATTGTTGTCATTTAATAAAAAAAATAAAGGCAACACCTTTTGGTGGATTCGAAAACACTTTCATTATAAATATTATAAAATGATTTAAAAAAAAAAATTTTTAAATTAAAAGTTTAACTATTTATTTCAATATATTTTGGCACGTTTATGGTTGGACTTTGCAATAAATCGTTGAAAATGTTTCAGAAATTTTGGGAAACCTTTAGTTTTTTTTTTTTGCAAAATCTAATCAGTTGTTATGCACTTTATCTGCATTTTGATTATTTAATAATACTAGTGTTATTGATATTGATTTAATTAAGTTCTTAACATTAATATATAATGGGATAATATGATTCTAGTATTTTCGATACTTAAGTATGATCTAGATCTAATCAGCTGCCACTTCATAGGCAATGACTAATTAATAGATGGGGTGTTAAGTATTAATCGGAATGACCCATTTTAAGGTTTTATGAAAAGTTTGGCTACAATAAAGGTATTGTAATTAACTTTTACAGAAAACCGTTCAGAATCCTATTGTAGAAAGAATTTAAAGGCAACAATTGATCTTGTTCAGAACATACTTTGCATTTAAAAACAAAATAAATATTTAAATAAAAATTTAAAAAATTTTCCTTTGACTATATGATGCACAACACAAAGTGATAAAATAAATATAAATAATTTAACTTTTTCAAACCTATTCTTAAAAGAAAAAAACTCAAAAATTTTGCCATTTAATATCTTGACAAATGTTTGTTGTCAATATGAAATAAAAATTCTAATGGATGCTATTTGTAGTTGTTGTTTTCTCAAATGTTTGAACAACTAAACGATTGTCTAAATATACAATTTGAAATTTAAATTAAAAAAGCTAAATGCTAGTGCAAATTTAAATTAATACGAATAATATTTACTGACGACACATGAGAAAATAAATAAGAAAATAAGCTTTAATAATTATATAATATTTTTTGTCTAGATACTTTATACATAGCTACTTTCTATTAGAACCTCAAGCTCACAAAATAATTTTGTTCATTAATATATAATTCGATTCATTAAGAATGAAATCAAAAATTTTCTTTTGAATATGCAGCAGCAAAAGCACACTTTTTCAAATTAGTCTTTTTTATTAATAATATAAATATTTGTTTAATATCTTTATTATTTAAGTTTTTTTCAAGGTTAACTGATGAAATTAGCAATAGCATACCTTATATCATTAGGATATGATTACCGATCTAAAGAAAGAAAATATTTAAATACTTTTTACAATAATCTTTTAAAACACAAGTAATATGATCTGTCAAAATTTTGTGTCCCAGAGTACGGATAGGATTGTCTAAACGCAATTAGGGTTCTATAGTTGAAACGAAAAGTCGAATTTTCGACTTTTTTCATTTAATTAAAAGTCGACTTTTAGACTTTTCGACTTTAAGTATTTTATAAATAGTCGACTTTTCGATACTTCCAACATTTCGATTTTTTTCTTTTTGACTATTTTCGACTTCTTTCGACTATTTTTTGACTTTTTTTTGACTTTTTTCGAGTTTTTCCGACTATATATGACTTTTTTTCCACTTTTTTTAAATTTTCGACTATTTTTGAATTTTTTCAACTATTTTCGAGTTTTCGACTTTTTTCCACTTTTTTTAAATTTTCGACTATTTTTGAATTTATTCGACTTTTATTTACAAAATCGACTTTTTTCACAGACGATAGTCGAGTTCGACTTTTTTCGACAATAAGTCGATTGTTCGATTATTCAAAAGTCGATTTATAGAACCCTAAACGCGATATGTAATGAAACCTTCATACATTGAGAGAAAATATGGATGCAAAATTTGACAGTTGTATGGCTCTTCTCATTTTTTGAAATGATTCCAAAAATAAGCAAGTCTCATTAGATCAGAGATGTATTTTTATGTAAACACATACAGAAAAAGTGAAACAGCTGTTTTCTTCTAACTTTGTTACTGCTTTGTATCAATCGTGTAAACACAAAAAATATAAATCATACGATTTTTCTTCTCTTTTTTTCTTTTCCGACTTTTCGACTTTTTCCGACTTTTTTCGACTTTTTCCGACTTTTCGACTTTTTTCGACCTTTTCCGACATTTCGATTTTTTTCGACTTTTTTCGACTATTGACTTTTTTCGAGTTTTTCCGACTATTTTAGAGTTTTTGACTTTTTTCCACTTTTTTAAAATGTTCGACTATTTTTAACTTTTTTCAACTATTTTCGAGTTTTCGACTTTTTTCGACCTCTTTTCGACTTTTTTCAACTTTTTTTAAAATTTTCGACTATTTTTGACTTTATTCGACTTTCGACTATTTCGACTATTTTTTACTTTTTTCAACAATTTTCAAGTTTTCGACTTTTTTTAAAATTTTCGACTATTTTTGAATTTATTCGTCTTTTTTCGACTTTCGACTTTTATTTACAAAGTCGACTTTTTTCACAGACGATAGTCGAGTTATCGACTTTTTTGGAGCAAAATAGTCGACTTCGACTTTTTTCGACAAGAAGTCGATTGTTCGATTATTCGAAAATCGATTTATAGAACCCTAAACGCAATATGTAATGAAACCATCATACATTGAGAGAAAATACGGATGCAAAATTTGCTATCTTCATTTTTTGAAATGATTCCAAAAATAAGCAAGTCTCAATAGATCAGGGATTAAATGAGATATAGTACATAATGATAGCTCCTTTTCACTCTGATTTATAGAACCGTAAGTTTGTGCCAAGTATTGTTTCAATTCTATTATTTTTATTACAAAAAATACCAGTTGTAAAACGAAAAAGTTCCAGAAAGCAGAGATACAAGCCGATGCAAAATGATCGGCGGTGCAACCATTTTTGGTCGGCGGCTTATTATAGAAAATACCGGCGTCGGTTAAATTGTCGGCTCAATTTAACTTTTTCTTCAGATATTGACCGTATAAGCGTTTGTTATATTAAAAAATCTCTGTATAATAGTCTGTTATATAGAAACCCATCTCTATACAAGTTTTTTCTGCAGAAATTGGTAATTTTTACAGTTATTTCTAAGAAAAATTTACATTTTTTCACAATTATATAACTAGCACAATATAGTGTGGCAACTCTTTTACCATAAAAACTTAAATTAGTGGCAACTCCGTTCAAATTGTTAAAATGATTTTCTGAAATACCTCTGCCAGAAAGTCGAAAGTAGAACGAAAAAGTACCAAAAATTCTTTCCTAAAAGAAAAAGTACCAAAAAGTCCCCTTTTATAGGTTCTCACTTAATCCAGGCTCTAAATGCTTATTTCAAGTTTTCACATTCAATATTATAGACAATTAAAAAAGTATCTTTTGAAGAACGAAAAAGCACCAAAAAGTCCCCTTTTATACATAGGTTCTCTTAAACCGGGCTCTATATGCTTAATTTTATGTTTCTAGGTTTAATATTTCAAAAGAGTCTTTTGAAGAAAGAAAAAGTACCAAAAAGTTCCCTTTCACTCCGGGCTTTATATGCTTTCATGTTTCTAGCCAATAACAACACACAACATCATTCGTAACGTGTTCTTCCTGCCCTGATTTGATTTTATAAACAAGCAAAAACACAAGAACAAAATTGACCGCATGATTCCGTGTGTTATTGTTGCACCAAAAATCTCAATTTTTGGTGAAATTCTCAGAGGTTGTCTCGGTTTTTTTGCTTATATCTCTGTTATTTATGAACCGATTTTAAATAGGAAACTTTTTGAAAGCATGTCTGACACAATTGTTGAACATTTGGATCCCGAAGATATCTGGGGTCTTCAGAAAATTGACTTCAACAAACATACATATAGACAGACAGACGCACAAACTGCTTAATCGACTCCGCTATCTTTAAGGACTCAAAATATATATATAGGGTCGGCCAATTTTATTATGGAAATTATAAACGAAATGAAAAACTTATATATAAACTTATATCCTTCTCAAGGAAAGGTCTGAATCAAAATATATAAGGTCTCGATTGTCCAATATCTCATATCAAGGCCCAGTCTAATGCTTTATAAATGTTAGTATGGAGAAGTAACTTACACTCCCATTCCTGACAAAATGTTTTACTGTAGATCGAAAATCGTATTTCTATTGTAACCGGTGATCTTGCCGTCCTTATCATGGTAGCTCTAGTACTTCAGCAAAGTGCTTGTACATGGACCCGCACCGCCATGTACAAAAATTGTCACCTGAGTTCTTCATAGAAGGATGCGCTGGGGAGCGTGGTAGAACGTCTCAAGTCTACCCAGTGGGTGAAAAAGACCTCCGTGAAATAAGACCGTTTTGTGTTCACGTTAACCCCTTAGACATCTTATCTTAACACAGTAGTCAGTTTACCCTCAAGTTTATCTTGTTTATCTATAGAATTCCACCAATATCTGATCCATATTCTTATAAAGGGCTCATAATAAGAACGATATTGTAAAAATATATATAAATGGACTTATAACACATTAAAAACTTTATCTAAATTGTGACAGGAACTGTTTATTACTCAAAATTTATTTATATATATTTAAGATTGATAGTATTTGCAAAATAATCCGTAAACGTTTCTGCACTATTTCAAATCCCATAATATCCAATTTGATGGGGGGGACTTAAAAATTATGTTTCATTTCAATACTATAAATCTGTTAGGTACTTGAAAATCTATGAAAATATAAACATTTAAAATAAATTATTCAAATACAATTTTCATTCAAACATTATTAGAAGGTGGGTGCTATTCAGGGAAATGTTTATGCCATATAATTTTTCAAAATTACTAAAATTATAGATGAAAATGAAAAAAGAAATCGGACGTAAACAATTTTGTTGATTTAAAACTTAATATATGTAGCTAACTTTCTTCTTAAAAACAAAAATATATATTTGAAATTTTCAATAAACTTGAACTTGACGTTAGTACCTTATTTTTTTTTCGACTTTTTTTTGACAAAACAAATTTTTTGCTTAAAGAAAAAGGCAACAAATAACATGTAAAAATAATAACAACAAAAAATATTGAAAATTTGCCAAAATTATTTTGTTTTTTGTTTACTACTGTCTTTCCCACTTTTATATATAGTATAGAATTGTATATAATTTGCAGTATATGAAAGAGAATAAAAAGGGGAAAAGTTTGATAAAAAAAATTATCGAAACGTAATATACTAGATTTCGATTACATAATAATCACTGTTCTTTTCATTTAATATACATATAAATATTTGTTTATAAACTTAAGTATATATTTTTATTGTGTGTTGTATTTCCCTTTTTTTGACAGTAGAATAAAGATTATACGGTAAATACCATCAAAAATGTTTTCGATTGTAGACAAAATGCATATTAAAGGGCCCTTTACACGATCACACTTTATGTACGCAAAGTCTAATGAAAAAGTTAAATGAAATTCCATCCGTATGAAAAAAAGACAATAAAAGTCGTATGATTTATATATTTATTTTGTTTACACCATTTGTATAAAATAATAACAAAGTAAGATGGGAACAGCTGTTTCACTTTTTGTATGTGTTTATATAAAAATACATCCCTGATCTAATACATCCCTGATCTAATGCGAATTGCTTGTTTTTTTAATCATTTCAAAAAATGAAAAGACTCGTACGACAAAGATACCAGCCGATGCAAAATTATCAGCGGCGGCTCATAACGGAAATTATCGGCGGCGGCTAAAATGTAAAATTTACGCCGTACGACTGTCAAATTTTGCATCCGTATTTTCTCTCAATGTCTGAAGGTTTAATTTTGCGTTTAGACGATCCTATCCGTCCACTTCTACACAAAATTGTTAAAGATCATATCCCAGCAGTTCGACAATTCGTCACGAATGTACCCTTTGTAAACGAGAATGAAGACAGTCGTCACTTTAGTGTTCCCTTTGTAAGCGAGAGCGGAGGCAATCGTCTCTTTACTGTATCTTTGTAGGGTGTAGAGTGACGATTGACTTCCTCGTAGGACAAGCCCCTGTTAAAATGGTTGGTCACCTGGGTAGTCAGGTGGCTAGGGGCCACCACAAGTGGTAGGTTAAGTGGTCAGTTCGGGACTTTCCCGTCGAACTGCTGGGATTACTTGTGTGCTCCTGTAAAGCGGGCTTAAACGAAAGGTCTTTTGAAGTACTTCTTTTGATATACATATCCACCCACCTATTTATACAAAACTCACCTATTTATACATAACAAACATGGCATTCGAAATATTTACAAAATTCTGGAAAAATCAAATTTTTTTCGGAAAATCTCCGTTATTTATGAACCGATTTTTAATAGCAAACTTCTCGAAAACATCTGATATAGAATACGATGCCATTACCGGCATCGTTGAGACTCTACTGTACTTTAAGTATCTTAACTTTAATCTTCTTCTCACACACAAAAATTCCCAAACTAAACAAAAGAAAAAAAAATAATTTTGCTAAAATTGAACATCAGCTGTTTTTCCGGGGGATAGAGGTAAATTGTTTAATAAAAACAATATTGTTTTGCAAATTGTTGCCAAGAAAATGTTTTTTTGTTTTTGTTTTAGTGGGTGGCACAGGGCCCTGTTATTGTAGCCGATGGCAAATACTCTATACTCAATCACAAAACATATGTTCTAAACAAGTATATCTTTATGTTCTATTATCACAAATTCACAAACATATGCACAATAAGAGTCGTTTGATACAGATGACTTTTTGCACGTATGCAGGGCAATATTATCAGTATTTTTTGTGCCATAAAAATAATTTAAACTATTAGTTTGACTTTTGCTATAGAAATTGTGAAAGTGTGACAAATTTAAGAAATATATTGTTGTCGTGCACGCAAAAAAAAAAAACTATAAAATGAATTTTGATTTTATTTATCTTTTTGTTGGTTCTATATCAAATCATAACAATCAATCAATACCTCATGATTTTTTGCCACAAGTGTTTGGGTCTAACTGTTCAAAATGTAGTTTCTAGAAATGTTACTATTATCTGAAAATTATATTGATCAAAGTTTTATAATAAATTTGAAATATAATTCTACACTATCTTTCAATTATTGTATTCAATTTTCAATATTTTATCAGGATTTATGGAATATTACCGATTTCTGAAAGATTTGAATTGAAGAAAAATGGAATAATTCAATAAATAAATAAACTCTCTAAGGAATGAAATTCTGGATAATTAATCATACGAATGAAAGTTTTTATGGAATGATTTAAAATTTTATTTTGATTTTGAGAAATTAATTAAGAATTAAGTCTTCCGTGCCATTGGCTAAGATACATATTGTTAAGAGAAAACAGTTTTTGATCTTAGGTTAGGTTGCGTGAATTACTCGCAAGTTATCGAGTTCATCCGGAGACCTTGTGGCCCATTGTGGTACCCTTTAGAAATACCACTCCCTTATGTTGAGAGTTCATACATAAGGGAGAATGGTTTCCCTCCGTAATTTCGTTGACTGTGTGGTTCCTGTGGTCCCCGTTAGAACCAGTCGATACTTCTAATAAATCTAATCATATTTAAGGGCCCTTTACACGATTACACTTTACGTACGTAAAGTCTAATGCAAAAGTAAATGAAAATCCATCCGTATTACAAAAAAGAGAAACAATAACAAAATAAGATGGAAACAGCTGTTTCACTTTTTTGTATGTGTTTACATAAAAATACATCCCTGGTCTATTGCGACTTGCGTTTAGATGATCCCACCTTTACTAGTGACGCATATCTGAGACAGATCAGATCATGGAAAAGAGCTTTATCAAGATATAGTAGTCTGTGTTCTTGTAAGGCTGGGTAGTCACATAGAAGGTGTTGTACCGATACCTCCTCTTTGTCCTCGAGACAACTTCTACAATAGTTATAACGTGGGTGCCCCATAGGTTCCGACATATGTCCAATCATACAGTGCCCAGTTATTATACTCGTGAGAAGCCTAATAGAGTTCTTACTACAAGATAAGAGAGTCATATCCTTTGATATTCTGGTGGTGATATTTGATCACTTGAGTTCCGTCTCACTCAAAGCCCATTCGTCAATCACTTTCAATCATATATGTCAATTCCTCGGATGCCCTCATGTAGGTATCGGGTAGTCGAAGAGACAACAATATTATTTATATGCTATGACCCATAATTGTCCCGCCTATCTTTTGTAGAATGATTCCGTGACCAAAACTATCATGCTTCAGTCCGTTCGACTGTTTAAGTCGTAGATCAAACTTCGTGGAGGTCTGAATTCTGCGATTTTATACCTCCTGGTGAAAAGAACCAGTTCAGTTTCGGCAGGATTAACACCTAGACCGTTTGCTCTGGCCCATGATAGCAGAACGTTGAGAGTTGATTCAAAGAGTTCACTTATTGTAGGAAGAAACTTCTCTTGAATAAGAAGCTTAACATCGTTAGCATGTGCGACTGCTTTGAAGCTTATCCTACTGAGGATTAACACCTAGACCGTTTTCCCTGGCCCATGATAGCGGGACGCAAACAGCTGATTCCATAAGATCACTTATTGTGGAAAGAAACTTCTCTTGAATAAGCAGCACTACGTCCTCAGAATGTGCGACTACTTTGAAGCCTATCCTGCTGGGTCTGAAAATGATTTTATTTACGACAAGATTCTACATGAGTGGAGAGATGACACCACCTTGTGGTGTGCCCCCCCTTGTCACAACTTTTCTTGTCTTGCCAATACCCATATTAGAATTAATGACCCTACTCTTAAGCACATTTTCTGTCCAATTTTCGATTAAGCTATGTCCGACTATCTGTCCGTCCATTTGCCTGTCTGTCTGTGTGCTTATTGAAATCTATTTTTTAAAGACCCCAAATATTTTCGGGATCCAAATCCGCAATAATTCTAACAGACATGTTTCCTATTTATAATCAGTAAAATCTAAAGATTATTTTTATTAAGTTTAAAATAATTTAAGTTTTTAGTTAAAAATTTTCTTTAAACAAAAAGACATTAATTTAAATTTCTTTAATTATAGCCATTAACAATTAAATAAACAATTTTTAACCAAATATCATTTAAGAAAAAAAAACTGTATAAAATTAAGCAATTTTAAAAATTTTTTGCAAATTTTTTTCTCTACAATTTTATTTAAAAATTTAATCTTTTAATATTTTTGTTTATAAAATTTTGTAAGAAAATTTTTTATGGTTTAATTATTGTTTACATTTTGATTTTCTTATAAATCAATTAAATTTTCATTTATTTCATAATTTTCACTTGGAAGAATATTTAAAGAAATTTTTTTGATTTAGATTTTGCAAATGAAATTGATGAAAAAAAGCAACACATAGATTTCATAATAATTTGGCGGAATATGCCAGAAGGAAAAAAAATCATATTCATAAACTCTAGCAAACATCTAGTATATTATGTGTAGACGTTATATCTTGTCTCTACAACACACGTTCAAATAAATCTTAATTTAAAAATTGTTTTGTCAAGTGAAAAAATAATAAAAATAACAAGACAGACAGAATAGCGACAATATAGACGAAAAAAAATAAATAAATAGAAAATCAACAGCAACAATAACAACAAAAAATTCACACATTAAAATGATACGAATAGAAACAGCAACAAATAAAACCTAAAGGGAAAAAAGCACGAAACAATTGCTTTTAATGAATAAAACAAATACAACTACAGCAATAAATGCAACTAATACCAGCAAAAAACAAAAACAATTCAGCTGCTAGTCAAACAGCTCCCACACACCCACTTTAATTACACTCACACTAAATACAGTTTAAAACATACACTCACATACTACATACAATAACAACAATACATGTAAAATACGTTACATTCTATACAATTTGAAATGAAACTTCCGTTAATTTTGATTTGTGTTCATTTCTATTTTACTTTTTTTCTCAGTTTTTCTATTGTTGTAGCAGTTGTAGTTGTAATAACAACTATTACTTTCCGTTTCAAAATAAAACAAAAGTTTATGAACTTTAAATATGTTGCTCAAATAACAACTACATACAACTATTAAAACTATAAAAAAAGGGTTAAATAATAAGAGAGATATAATTATAGGGTTTTCTTTAATAAAATTGAGCAGGAGAGTACTTTTAAAATTTATAGCAAAATCTAAAAGCTTTTTATAGAATTTATTTACGCAAATTGAACTGTGCTGAAAGCTAGAGTTGCCAGATTTTGTCTTTTCGTGATGAATTCTTTAATGCAAGGTACATTTTTATTAGTTCCACAACTAGTTCTAGAAGTCTAGTCTAGTCTATAGACTTGTCTACAGTCTAATCTATAGTCTAGTCTATAGTCTAGTCTATAGTCTAGTCTATAGTCTAGTCTATAGTCTAGTCTATAGTCTAGTCTATAGTCTAGTCTATAGTCTAGTCTATAGTCTAGTCTATAGTCTAGTCTATAGTCTAGTCTATAGTCTAGTCTATAGTCTAGTCTATAGACTTGTCTATAGTCTAATCTATAGTCTAATCTATAGTCTAGTCTATAGTCTAGTCTATAGTCTAGTCTATAGTCTAGTCTATAGTTTAGTCTATAGTCTAGTCTATAGTTTAGTCTATAGTCTAGTCTATAGTCTAGTCTATAGTCTAGTCTATAGTCTAGTCTATAGTCTAGTCTATAGTCTAGTCTATAGTCTAGTCTATAGTCTAGTCTATAGTCTAGTCTATAGTCTAGTCTATAGTCTAGTCTATAGTCTAGTCTATAGTCTAGTCTATAGTCTAGTCTATAGTCTAGTCTATAGTCTAGTCTAAAGTCTAGTCTATAGTCTAGTCTATAGTCTAGTCTATAGTCTAGTCTATAGTCTAGTCTATAGTCTAGTCTAAAGTTTAGTCTATAGTCTAGTCTATAGTCTAGCCTATAGTCTAGTCTATAGTCTAGTCTATAGTCTAGTCTATAGTCTGGTCTATAGTCTAGTCTATAGTATAGTCTATAGTCTAGTCTATAGTCTGATCTATAGTCTAGTCTATAGTATAGTCTATAGTCTAGTCTATAGTCTGATCTATAGTCTAGTCTATAGTCTAGTCTATAGTCCAGTCTATAGTCTGATCTATAATCTAGTGTATAGTATAGTCTATAGTCACCCTATGGCCAATCAACATTTCATGTGAAATATATTCCATTTTCACTTTTCTCACTAACTTTTTTGTCGTAAAAAAAATTCCCCTGTTGAGAAATTTCACGATAGCAATTTTCCCTTCAACGGGAATGAAAATTTCATGGGAACAAAAATTTCATTTCTATTGGCGATAGGGGTGAATATTGGTAGACAAAATCTGTTAAAATCTGTGTCGGAATGGAATTAAAATTAACTGGATTAACATATTCAAGACGAATTGCCCTTCTTGGAAATATATTATTATAGTTTTTTTCAAACAAGAACACTTTTGCATAAAATTTCACAAACTTAAATCTGCGATAAGCTTATCATTGAATTAGGAAATGTGGCCTAACTTTGCGGACCCCTTAGGATATTGCTACGGACCACTAGGGGTGCGCGGACCCCCTTTGGGAACCGTTGGTCTAGTCTATAATCTAGTCTATAGTCTAGGTTGATAATTTAGCATCTCCAGTTTAGGTCCTACCGTTATAAACTTATGTTTTCATTAAAATTAATTCAGTTCATAATTTGTAAAATGTCATTTATACTGATTTTTTGTTATTCAATCAACAATATACAAATAAACACATAATTTCGCATAAAACTTTTATTTCCCACGTTTTAGAGTATTTTTTACAAACCTCTTTAAAGGCTGTTTACAATTGTTTTTATCCAACACTGTAATGCTCTAATTAAGTCATTAAGTAGTATTTGTAGTTGGACTTTAATTGCTTAATTATACAAATGAATCAGCGGCGGCTGATAGTTAAAAGTAGATTTAAATAAAGAGACTTTTATAATGAGATGAGAATTTAGAGATAAAATAAAAAAAGTCCAATGAGAACAAAATATTAAAAAAGTTTTAAAATTTAGATAAAAAATATTTTAGGGTCCTATGTTAACATTGAAAATTTTGAAATAAAAGTGCTAAATTCTATACTTAACGGATATTGGCTTGTTTACTGACTAATCTATGGAGTAGACAAGTCTATGAATTAGTTTATTGATTTGCCTATGGACTAGTCTATTATGTAGTTTATGTACTGTTCTATTGTCAAGTCTATTTACTGATCTATGAACAATTCTATGCAGTAGTCTACTGAAAAATCCATTGAGAATTTTGTGTACTAGTCAATTGACTATTGTACTAGTCTATAGACTAGTCAATGAACTAATATTCATACTAGACTAGTGCATGGACAATAGGTATTTTAATAAGTATTTTTCGATGTCAATAAAATTGTGAACAAAGTACAATAGTATTAAATTATCCATGCCTGGTATAAAGGTAAATTTTTGACAGCTTAATATTAAAAGTTAGAAACTTTCCAGTAATTTAGGAAATATGTATGTATATAAATCCCTTGTATATTGTAATATAATATGGCAACCTTTATGCTAGACAAAGGGATATTCTTAGAAAAGAACTTATACAACTACAAAAATACATAAAAAGAAACTTTGCAGGAGGCTTTCTTTGCTATAAATCATACTCTTTGGGCTTTTTTTATAGCAACTACATATAGTTTAACAACACCAACAACAAACTGTAGGAGAGTGTAGTATTTGTTTGACTCTCTATGAGGCGCTTTTTTGTTGTTGTAGATTTCCTAAAGTAAAAAAAACACACAAACAAACTATTGTACATACATTTAACATATATATTTACCCACAGTTTAAAGAACTTTTTTTTTTTTTTTTGTTAAACAACAATAGGAATTGTTGTTTTTTTCGCTAGTTTTTTTGTTTTTATATTTTTTTCTCTATGTACTTTTTTTTTAATATGCTGAATACTTGGCAACGTTAGAGTGTATGTATTAGTGGGGGCCAGAGTGTATTGGTATTGGGGCATTTTGAAAGTGAATTTTTGAAAAGCGAAGTGTTGCAGTAAAGTCAAGCAAACGTTAAGATCATTGTAACGTTGAACGTTGAATTCTGCGGTTGCAAAAGTTCTCTAAAGGTGAGCTAAAAGAAATTATTTAAAAAAAAAGAACTTGTAAAAATTTAAGAAAAAAAAATTATAAAACATTTTGATTTAACAAGAAAAAAATGTTTGGAACTTAAAGAAGTGAAAAAAAAAACTTTAAACTTGTGTTTAAATGACAAAATCTTATGGAAAAAAAGCTTGTTAAAGCTTAAAGTTTGTGTTTGAAAGAAACTACAGAGATTGAAATTTTTGTGAAAAAATGGATTTCTACTGAATTTTTGTATGTATACAGTGTTTTTTTAAGAAATTAAGCAAAAAACTTAAAAATTTTGTTGTTATTGCAAAAAAAAACCGGTTACCGGCTTGTGTATACCAGATATTTATAAAGTTACTGAGATTGTGTGAATGAAGAGTTTGCTATTATTTTGTGTTATTGCTGATTCATCTTTAAAATTGCAATTTACTTCTTTTTGTAAATTTTCTTTTAACTTGTTTTACTTTATTTGCAAAATCAAGATAACGACAGAAAGAAAAAAACAAAAAAAAATTGTTTACTGTACCGGCTGTACAACCTTGGTCAAGTGTCTTTATCATGGTTTGTTTTTTTTTGGCTTAAATTACCTTAAAGTTAAATTAAATTTAATTATTTGAATTTCGCAGCTGTTAGCAGTGTTGCATAATATGTGATTTTATTGCTACAATTGTTTTAAATAATTTTATAAATAAATTTTGCAAATTGTTGTTTGTGTCACCGAGACACCACCATTACACTGAGAGAAAAATTTTAATGAAATTAATTCAATATTTTTCAAACTTTCAAAAAGTTTATTTCAATAATATTCTAAATAAATAAATTAATAAAACACTTGATTTCTAACAAAATTTTAAAAACTTTAATGAAAATTTTGAAAATAAAAGCGAAATTGGAAAAAAATCAAGCAATACACTATAAAATTTTATAAAAATTTTGAAAATAAGTAAAAATATTGAATTAATCAAATAAAACAAAGTAAAATTATATGAAAATGTTTCAGAATAAAGCAAATTTGAAAAAATATTTTAAAAAATTTTATGCAAATTCAGAATATTTAAAAATTTTTATGATTTTTAAATAATTTTTAAAGAAAATATTAAATTATCATCAAATAATTTTATGATTTTGACCTTTTTTTGAAATGAAATTGACAATTTTGTATAAAAATTGTTTTGAAAAACGGTTTTCTCTAAAAATATTTATAAAAAAATGTTTTTTTGTTATAATTTGTCATTTTCCTAAAGTTCAGAATTAAAATATTTGAAAAGTTTAATATTTTTATGAATATTTGCCGTAAAATTATTAAAATTTTTCAAAAATATTTCATTTCAACTTTATTTTGAAAGAAAATGATAAAAAAACTAAAACTGAAATTTAATTTTAACTTTATTTTGAAACAAAATTATAAAAAATCTGAAAATTTCAAAACTTTTTTAATGAAATTTGTTGTAGAAAATAAATTTTTAATAAAATTGTTATGAAAAGTCAAATTTTATTATAATTTTATCATTTTCAAAAAGTTTGAAAGTAATATTTTTGTGAACATTTTTAAATTTTGCAAAATATTGAAAATTTTTCTTAAAATTTCATAAAATTTTTCAAATATCTTAATTTTGAACTTAATTTTGAAAATATTTTATAGTAAAATGGAAAATTTAAAATTTTTTTAATAATAATTTTACAAAATTTTGGAAATATCTTACAAAATTTTGAAATATCTTACAAAAATTTCAAAACGTTTTCAAAATTTAGCTAGTTTTAAAACATTCCTTTTAAAAATATTCAATTTTCTTCAAATATTGCAATTTTTAACTTTATTTTGAAACAAATTTGTAAAAATATTAAAAATTTTGCATTTAAAATTAAAAATTTTGAAATTTTATTAGGTATAATTTTGTTTAAAATTAAAAATTTTGTTATTTTAATATAACATTGTTTTATTTCGAAAGTTAAAAATTTAAATTTTTGTAAAAATTTGTTTATTTTTCAAATTTTAAAGTTTTGCTTAAACTATATAAAAGTTTTCTTTCAAAATCTTGTACCTAGATTTCTTTTAAAATTGATTTAAACTAAAATAGAAATATGATGCCATAAACAAAATTTAAAATAAACAAAAAATCAACATTCACACTATATTCTAAAAATAGGTCTACACACCGGCCGGTAAATAAGAACAAATTTTAACAATCTCTATTATTATTGTTATTTTTATACAATTTTGCTAAAAATATTAAAAATAAACACTTAGTACATATAAAAAATTCATATCAAAACTTATAAGAATTAAGTACACAAAAATTAGTTTTTCAATTGAACATTTTAACCCACTAGCGATAAGCTAATAGAGAAACTATACCTCTAATAAGAGGATAGTTTCTCTAATTTGTTAAAATATAAACAACAAAATTTCTTAAAGTGTTTGAATTCTAGAAGTATGACTACTTGTCTGCTGTATAGTTGTCATATTTTTTTTGTTCATTTATGATTATAGTTAATTATTCAATTGAGTTTTATTAAAAAACGTCTCTAACTTTTTTTTTTGTTTTCATACTCACTCTCAGTTTTATACACACTATAGACTAGTGTTATTTATCATTTAGTTAAATTAAGTGAACAAAAATAATTTCCATTTTGTGAGAGTTAAAGAAGGGGGGGGGGTATATTGAATAAGAAGACTGTTGTTATAAATCTAGAGAATTTGTTTTTTTTCTAAATACTTTAAGTAGGTGCCTACTTGTTGTGTAGAACTGTCATGTTAGATGTCTTGTTTAGTTGAAGGGAAAACATAACAAAACATATTTTTATTAAAAAGTGTGGCTATACATTTTTAAAAACGTAACTTTTTAATTGTTTTATTATTAGTAAAATATTTTTCAAAAATTTACAAAATTTTGAATGTAATAGTTTTCCTAATGTTTATTTTCTTTAATAAACGTTAAATTCTAATAGCATTCCCTAGATTTTCTAACACACTGGCAACCCCATTTGTATCAATACCCCTTTTTGCAAGTATCATGTGCAATGCAATGTAAACAAAATGCAAATGTATTTGTTGTAAAAAAAGTGCGATTGCTGCCATTTTATTTATGCATTTACTATAACACCCTATTTTGTGATGACAAAAGCTCTTTTTTTTCTCATAGCAAAATGTTTAAATAAATTACGCAATAGTATTAATTAAATTACCAAAGAATTTAAACAGAATTCTGCAAATAAACAATAATTATTAGCAGTATTAAATAATAAAGAGAAACTGACAGCAGTTTGGCGCTTAAATTTCTGCAACAACAAATGTTATTGTTTTGGTTATTTTGTATTATATTGAAGGGGAAAGCAAAAACATGTAAATAAAGAGAGTGAAACTTGTTAAAAAGCCTAGTAGGGGTGAGAGAGTAAAAGCTAAAAAGCTTTTAGAAGGTGTGGAACTTGGCTGTATATAAAAGTAAAAATGGTTTTGAACTTAGCTAAGAAGTATATTCAGCGTATTCTTTTACATCCGACATATAGAGGGCGCTTGTCTAAGCTAAACTAAAACTGTTTTTAAAGAAACTAAAAGTTTTTCAAAAGAAAACCGTTACTTTAGCGATTTAAAAAAAAAAAATAAACTGTTATATTCAAGTTCTATAGAAAAAATTGTTCTACTGAAATTTTTCACAGGAGAAACTGTTATATTTTAGTTTTATATATATAAAAAAACTGTTATATTTTAGTTTTCTATATAAAAAAACTGTTATATTTTAGTTTTCTATATAAAAAAACTGTTATACTCCAGTTTTCTATAGAAAAAAACTGTTATAAAAAACGGGTTTATTTAAGTTTTTCTCTTGAAAAAACTGTTATAATCAAGTTTTTCTATAGAAAAATCTATTATAATTAAGTTTTTCTATAGTAAAAAGACATATAATATAGTTTATCAATAGGAAAACTGTTATAACCAAGTTTATCTATAGAAAAACTGTTATACTTAAGTTTTTTATATGAAAAACTGTTATATTCAAGTTTTTCTATAAAAAAGCTGCTGTAATCAAGATTTTTCTGTAGAAAAAAACTCATAATTATATTCAGAAAAGAACTGTTATAAACATATTTGACTATAGAAAAAAACTTGTTTATTCAAGTTTTCCATTGAAAAAAACTGTTATACACAAGTTTGTCTATTAAAGAAACTGTTATACTCATAATTATCTCTAGAAAAAAACTGTTATACTTCAATTTTCTATAAAAAGCAATTGTATACTCAATTTTTCTATAAAAAAATATGTTATACTCAATTTTTTTACAGATAAGAACTGTAATTTTTATATGACCAAAGTGTTATACTGAAGTTTTTCTATAGAAAAAAACTTTTCTTTAGAAAAAAAACTGTTATAATCACGTTTGCCAAAAGAAAAACGTTGTTTATTCCAGTTTTTCTAGGAAAAAACTGTTATACTCAAGTTTGTCTATAGAAGAAACTGTTATACTCATAATTTTCTCTAGAAAAAACTGTTATATTTCAGTTTTACTTAGGAAAAAAAGCTGTTATACTCAAGTTTTTCTCTAGAAATAACTGTTATACCGAAGTTTTCTATACAGAGAACTATAAGTAAACTAAATATAAAACATTTTTACTTAAATATTTAATTTAAAGAAAAATTCTTTAAAAATTAAAAAAAAAATCTTTATAAATGTTAAAAAAAAAATCGTACATATTTTAAACTCAATTACATTTTCATATTTATGTATTTATGCCACATTTTTTTTTTTTTGCATATTATTATTATTAATTCTTTGGAATTTCAATGACTACTTCCGCCTGCCACTTGAAAAAAAAAACTAAATTTCTATAAATTAAATTAAATGTGTGCAAAAAAAATATATATTCTTGAGGAATTTTTATTTAAACTCTCATATTCAAACCATAATTATGGTTTAATTTAAAAATAAACAAACAACAAACTGAGTTTGCATATTAATTTAATGCTATAAAAGAAAGAAAAGATATTAAAGAAATGTAAAATTAAACAAAATGACTTATATTTATTCTTAAGAAAAAAAAAACACATTTTTATTTATAAACTGTTTTTTTTTTTTTCAACAAACAAACAGTCATAGTTAAACCAATTAAAATGGTAAGTGTTTGGATATAAAAATAAAAACCGCAGCCAAAAGAAATCTATAAAAAAATAACAGATTTTTATACCAACTTAAAATTGTTAAACAACGAATAAAAGAGGGGGAGTTTTATATTTAAATGAAATACTAATCAAACAGAAATTTGTTTTAAGACAAAAATATTATTCATTATACTTTAAATAATATAGTATTTCAATATAAATATAATTTTTTGTACTTTAGCGATTTTATTTAAATATATGGAACGACCCCAATAGACATACACATAAAAATGTCTGCTGCCTGCCTTATTGGCAATAAACTTTAATTTCCAATTAAGTCTTAAAAATATGCCAGCACTTGCCTTTAAGTTTTTGTTAATATTATTCAATATTAATCATTGAATATAATAAAATTGTCAATACAGTCTGCTAGACTTTATAGAAATAAATTTATATTTTTAATAAAATTTGTTTCTCTCTCTCTACCGGTAGTTAATTTTTTTCAACACTTTCGTTTATTTTATTTCAATTTTTTTTTTAAACAATAGTGTTGGCATCCGCAACATTAACAAATTGCAAACAAAACTGCAATTTTGTATGTCAGTTGGTGTTGTTACTGTTTTATTTACACTTTTTATGGATTTGTGGTGATTCCAAATACTACTTACATAATAATAGTATGTAATAATCATCAAAAACAAAAAAAAAAACTAAATTGAAAAGTGTGCGTTTGTTTTTTTGCAAAATACAATAATAATAATTGCATAAATTGAAAATGTAACTGGAATTTTTAATTAACCAACTGGTAGTTATTTTTCCATGTCAACAATTTGATTTGTTATATAGAAGTCGCGAGGGGTTGAAGAACTACAAAAATATAATTGAATATAATTAAAATAATAACAAAGAACAAGTTGTTTACTAATTTTCATTATAAAAACTTTCTCTTTTTACAAATTTGCTTAAAAAAACAAAATTTTGTTAATTTTCTAAACTTAAAAAGGAATAAACAGCGTTTTTTCCTATTAACCTACATATGGTAGCACCAAAATAATAACTTCTAATATGGCATCACACACAAACATGGCACAACAAAAAATGTAAACAAAACAAACTGATTTGTGTAAAGAGTGCATATGGCAACTCGTATGCATTAAGAGAAAGAAAAAAGGAATAACTTAACAGTTTTCTATAAGAAAAACTTGTATACTAAAGTTTTCCCCTAAAAGCGACTGTTATACTAGTTTATATTAACTGTTTTACACAAGTGCTTCTGTTATACTGAAGTTTTTCTATTTCAAAAACTACCCCAGTTTTCTATTTCAAAAACTGTAATACTCAAGTTTTTCTATTGGAAAGAAGTGTTCGCAAAATAAACTATTATAATTATAGAAAAAACTGTTATATTCAAGTGTTATTATAGAAAAAACTGTTAAACTCTAGTATTTTCCCTAGAAATAACTGCTATACCCAAGTTTTCTATATAATAAACTGTTATACTCCAGTATTTTTCTAGAAATAACTGTTATACTAAAGTTTTTATATAGAAAAAACTGTTATACTTTATATTTCCCTTAGAAATATTTATTATACTCAAGTTTTCTATAGAAAAAACTGCTATTTCCCTAGAAATAATTGTTATACTGAAGTTTTTATAAAGAAAAAACTGTTATACTCAAGTATTTCTACAGATTTTCATAACTTATAACAGTTATACTCAAGTTTTCTATGGAAAAAAATTGTTATACTCTAGTAATTTTCCTGGAAATAACTGTTATACTGAAGTTTTTATAAGAAAAAAACTGTTCTACTCTAGTATTTCTACAGATTTCCCAATATATAACTGTTATACTCAAGTTTTCTATAGAAAAACTGTTATACTCTTGTATTTTCCTTAGAAATAACTGCTATAAAAATGTATTTACTCACGTTTTTCTATGACGAAACTGTTATACACAATATTTTTTCTAAAAGTATAGTTAAAAAAATACTTTTCTTATAGAAAAAACTTTTTAATAAAGAATATTCTTAGAAAAACCTGTTAAACAAGCACATTTTCCATAGAAAAACACAGTTTTCCTTAGAAAAAACATTTATAACTTGGAAACAGTGAAATTTTTAAATTTCCAATTTCATTCTAATTATAAATTTATTAAATTTTTCTTTAACAAATTTTCTATGGTCATAAAAATTCTATTTTCATTATTTCAGAAAAAATATATATTGCGGTTTTTTGTTGAAAAAAAAAAAACAACAACAAATAAATTAATTACTGTCTTAATAAAAATAACATTTTGCTAAAATTAAATATTTCAAATTTAAAGAAAGACATTCTTTAGTAATTTATCAATTAATTGAAAAATTGAAGTCATTGTAAGATAAACTTAAAAAAAAAAAAACTAGGAAAACTACTTTAAAATTAAAACATTTTCTAATTATTTGACAGTTCTGACATAATTATGACAAGTTTCATTTCAAAGTAAAAAAAAAAACACTTGACAAATTGTTAATTAATTAAAAATTAATGTCATTATGACATAAACTTTATAAAATTAATTAAAAAAATACTTCAAAACTTGAATCACAATTATAATTAAAACTTTTGACAGCTGTGTCATAATAGCTGTAACTTTGACAAGTGGAAATTTTCTTATATTTCTGGGAAACAAAGAAGGGTGTTCGTTTAACGCCTTATACTCGCTTTAGCCTCTTTAGTTTTAAAATAAACATTTAACCATAAAAAAATAATAATTTAAGAACATTATTATTATTATGATTATTTTATCAAGCCATTTAGTTTTTGCAACAGATACGTAAGATTGCAATTATTATTATTTTTATAGCTTAAATTTCACTTTATTTACTGATGAGTTTTAAAAAATAAACATAAACAATTTTAAATAAATATTTAAAGAAAATGAAAAAAAAAATATAAAACTTTTCACAAGAGAGTAGAGTCTATCTAAAATGTTATCTTTTTCTAATCTATATAGTATTGAAAAGTTGAGGTTTTTACTTTGATTTGTGCCACAGAGTTAGTGAGAGTGAGAGAGTAAATTTTTGTTTAACTGTTGGTTTGGTTGGTTGACTGGTTGTTTAGACTTCAGTTAACGTGTGTTTAATTGTTAATCGAATATCATAAGTTGGCATTAACGGTTCGCGTGTTGCAATTTTGTTTTTCTTTTAAAAAACAGAAAAAAATATTTAAATAAAAAAGAAATGTTAAAAGTTTAAAACATTTAAGCACGCAGAGTTTTTTTTAATAAGTGAATAATTAAATATTTAAATGAAATTATTAATCAATTAAATAAAATAAAATATATTATTGAAATAATATTATATTAAATATATAAAATTTAATAAAAATAAAACAAATCTTTAGCAAATTCTGAAAATATTTATGATTCCTTAGAATTCTATTAAAAATTTGTGTAGATAAAAAGTGAAAGTTTTTAAGAAAACTAAAGAATTATTTAAAAAATCCTAAAAATTTTAATTTTTATAACAAAAAAATGTGTGTTATTTTCTTTAAATAAGCATTAAGCCTTTTTAAATTAACAATTTTTAATTAAAAAGTTTAAAAAAAATACCTAACAAAACTTAAATTTCATGGTTAATTAAAGCAAAACAAATAAAATTTTCCTTTTTAACTTTTTTTGTGTTATTGTACTAAGGCAACCCTTAAAATAACCGTTACTCTACTAAATGCCAAATATTTGTCAAATGTCTTGTCACTCAATTAATTACTCTTCTTCTCACACTTTATTGCTCTTATCTTCCTTTTTCTTTTGTTTCTTTTGTAAACAACTGCATGTGACAGGATTCGAGTCTTAAATATCAAATTAATGTTAAATTTGTGCAACACGTTTGTCATTAATTTACGCATTAGCAACAGTTTCACCCCTTTTTTTTGGGGGGGAGGAGGATTTATTTTTTGTTCTTTTGTTCTTTTTGTTGTGTTTTATTTTAATCCTTTTTTTGTGAAATAAATCTTGTTCAGTTATGGGTTATTTGTAAAAAACTGTTTAAACAACATGTGCAAGGTTTTAAAACTTTTTTCTTATTTTATTTAAATGAACTAAAAATCGATTTTACAATTAAGTACATTTTGTTGTAAATATTTAATAACATGTTATAATGACTAAACTCCACGCAATAGCAGGAGAAGGACATGGACGAGGTACAGTTAATGTACTAGTTTACTATGGGAAACATTGCAAAAAAGTTTTTAAATTGTAAAAATTTGTGGCAAACTAGCTCGAGTTCAAAATATATTCCAAATTACTCAATTTTCAAAATTCGTTGGGTAATTTTTTGCTGCCTCTAGTAACTCTATCTGGATAGTTACTACAAACATTTCGAAATTAGTTGTTGTTTTAAGACTTTCGAATAAAACCCCTTTTTTAACTGTTATCTTAACTTTATGACCTGATTGTAGTTTTTATTTTAAAATTATTTAAAAATCTAATCTGAAATATGTTTTAACTGTCATTAAGTGTCAAACTATTGATATGAAAGTACTTCAAATTGTAAATCAATTTTAAGATAATCTTAATTGAATTGTACTGAAAAAATCCTATCTAAAATCGGTCTGGGCTCTTAATAGAAAACATTAGAAAACTTTAGGTTTTATTTGAAAGATAAGATTTTCAACTAAAACTTTTCCAAACAAATTGTCATAAAAATTTATTCTTAAACTTGTAAACAACAGATTTTCGAATTATTAAATTAAATTTCATTGCAAACTGTCGAAAAGTCAACTTTCTTTTAGTAAATAACCGATTAAACGACTTGCTGTCAAACTTTTTATAAGAAAGTGTTACCACATTGTTAAAAAATCGAAGCTGTGCTATTTTTAAAATATTGAATAAAGTCAAAAGTTTCAAAAAGTCTACTTTGTAAGAATTTGCAAAATAGAACTTTCGCTGCGAACTCTCAAAAAGTCAACTTTCTTGTAGTAAATAATCGATTAAACGACTTGCAGTAAACCTTTTTATAAGGAAGTTAAGCGTGTTTAACTAAAATCGAGCGTGTTTAACTAAAATCGAAACTATCATATTCAAAAAAGGCGACTTTTACTTCAACTATAAAACCCTACATCCTGGCAAAAGTAGCTTATTATAATGTTTACACTATCATTAGATGTGGTGAATGCTTTATCCTACAATATCCCGCTATTTTTCTTAATAACTTGAGTCACAATTTACTTTTGACCTAAGTTGCATTATTAGTTGTTATAAGCCCTAAGATAACCTCTTCTAGCCCAAATATACTAAACTGCTACACCCTAAACACATGGAAAAAGGGGGTAGAATTTATCTCTATAAAACTTTCAATATTGAGTAAAATTTACTCTCTCTCTCTATACGCACGTGTAAATTTCAAAAACATATATATAGTTTATACTGAAGACACCCACCCACTCCCCAAAATCTACAAGTTTTCTGGCAACTAAACCCTTGCTATTGAGTATATTTTTTTCTTATAACTATATAAATATTTATTTCTCTAACCATTGCCCAGGTTTTTATGTTTATTATTGAGTTATTCTTGCTCCTTGACACCAAACCAATTATTTATAAAGCCCATAACCTATACAGTACTTTGAACTACTCATACCGTTAATACATTGGGAAATGTTAAACCTCAATATATACAATATTATAGAAAACCTAAGCAACTATTCCTATACAAATACAATATGTTTGTTAAAGTAGGGAAAAGTAGTTTAAGTTTTGTGCCATACTGTATATTTTGTATGATTTTTATAAATATAAGTCAAGTGTTTTTCTTTGTGTATTTGTATTTCAATACAGGATATAGATTGTTCAACACCTAAATGCCTGGTTTCCTTACCCCCCCATACAATCTTTGTCTTGCAATTTCAAGTGTGTGTTGTGTGGTGAGGTGCTGTGCCCGCTCTTTGGAAAACCTCAAAAACAATATTTGTATGACTGTTTATTCAACAGCTTCCTTTTTGTGCGTGTTTTCTATATATTTTTCCCAACTATTAGTTAAGAAAACATGTGTGGATATATCTCAATGTATGTTTAAATCATTATTTCTATGTTGAGTCTCAAGTATGGATATGTTCTATATATTATATTTGTTAACACTTGAAACGCACATTGTTTTTTTCAAGTGTTTATGAGAGTTTAAAGTTGCCATATAGAAAGACATTATAATTAGGCGTTTTTTTTTTTTCAATCGCAATAAGGAAAAAGGTTTGTCTTTGTAAAGAGAAGTTGTAAAACCGACTTTTAACAAACGCAAAAAGTCGAAGATGAAAAATTCTCAAACATTTTCTCATATTCTTTACAAACAAGTTGATGGCATCATTTGTAAACTTATTAAAAATGTTTGTCAAACATTTTCTAATTAGTTAAAGAAACACTCCCAAAAATTTTCCTAACTAAATCCCTTAGGGCCTGACCCTTTAAAACTTCTTTTCTAAAATTCCCTAAACTGCTAAACATGTTCCATACAAAAAACCACTCTTTTACTTAACTGTCAATTTCTATGCGTCATCTAACCATCCTCTAAGTAAACATTAGCACAAACTGTAACATCCCCATATAATTTATGCTGTTAAAGCTGTCAAAAATATTACACAAAGTAAAGATAGACAGGGTGAGAAAGATTTTAATAGACAATAGTAGAGAATATTTCTAACATATGTATGTATGTATGTTAGATAGAAAGTACATATGCATAAATATGGTGGTGGTAGCATAAAAATAGACAATTGAAATGCAATTAAATAATTTAGAAAAAAACAACAACAAAACAAAAGACCCCTAAATAAAAGTCAAATTCTACAAATTAAGTAAATAACACAAAACAACAAATGTCAGCAGCAAAGCAGAGCGAACACTAGGCTTAAAACAAATACTAAACTGTCAAACAACTAAAAATACACTGTGAACAAATTTTGTTTTTATTGCAACAGTTTGTAGGGTAAAAAACAAAGTTTACTAGAATTTATGTTAAAAACTTATTGTAAACAACTGTCAAAAACCTAATATACACTTAGAGAAAACATGACTAGGATTTCATTAGTATTGATAATATTTACTTTAGTTTTTGTTTATTTTTGTTTTTTTTTTTTTCTTAACTAATAATTAATTTAAAGCATGTTAGCAAATCATTGAGAGAAAAAAACACAATAGTTTTTCATAAAAACTAGAGCGTAAAGAAAATTTTTAAAGACAAAAACGCATAGTGTTTTTTATAAGTGAAGTTTGTTTTTCTTTTTTAATTTTTGTTTTCATTGTTAAATGAAATAAATAATAAGTTTGTTGGTAACTATTTATCAAAAAAAAAAAAAAAAAAAATGCTAAAAAATTAAAAATGAAATTTTTGTTTGAAGAAATGTTTGCAAAAACTTCAAAAAAAAAAAATTTAAAAATTTAATATAAAATATGAACAGATTTTAAAAGCTTATACATTTAGCTTAATTTAACTTTTTAACTTGTCATATTGAATGTTTACACTACCAGTAGACATAACAGTAACTAGTTGTATGTCGTTTTGACAGTTTGAAAGCTTAAATTGTTTCTTTTTACAAATTTAAAGAGATTTCTTTAAAATTTCAAAATATTTGCAATAAATAAATGAAAATGTTTCTATTTGTTATTAAATCAAAGTACCTTAAGTGAAAAAAGTACCAAGTTTTTAAATTAAACCGAAAGCGAAGAAAATTTAAAAAAAAATTTTGTACGACAATAAAGTATTTTCAATAAATTACTTTTAAAGGTCATATTTTTTATTAAACCAATATAACGGCAAAAAGTACCTTAAGCAAAAAAAGTACCAAATTTATTATTTCTATAGAAATTGAAGAAATTTTATACAAATTTAAAGAGATTTCTTGACAATTTAAAAAAAATTTTCAATAAATAAAAGAAAATGCTTATATTTGTTATTAAAAGAAAGACAATGTAAAAAGTACCTTAAGTGAAAAAAGTACCTAAATTACTAAAATTGAACTAAAAACGAAGTTATATTAAAAAATTTAAAGAATTTTTTAAAAAATATTAGAAAATTTTCAATAAATTCTTTAAATAACTTGTATTTGTATTAAAACAAATCAAATTAATAAAGTACCTTAAGGGAAAAAAGTACCAAATTATATATTTGAATGAAAATTTAAGAAATTTTTAATAAATTTAAAAAGTTTTTTGAAAATTTCATAACATGTTCAACTAAAATATTGAAAATTATGCCATTTAATATTAAAACAAAGAAATTGGTACTTAAGCTATAAGGGGAAAAAAAAGTACCAAATAGCAAATATGTAATTTGCTAATAATATTGAAATATTTTTTGCTAGAATTTTTTAAAATTTTTAACTTTTCTATAACGGTTGTTATAAAAATAGTACAGTTAGCAAAAAAAATAAATGACAACAACCCCCAAAGGATACAACCCACACCTCGATTTTGCCACCCTGTTTAACAAGACTAGCCTCTTTATTTAATGCTTTAAATGAATCATAGACGACAACGACATCCCCCTTTTTTAAAGCCTCAAATATACAACAAATTCCGGGTTAATTGTGGTATAGTAGTGTTGTAGTCATATTGTAAATTCCATAATTTATTGTGTGAAAACTAAAAGCTTGTTGCCTTAAGGAGGGCGGGGGGTAGAAAAAGAAATCCTTTATCCGTTTTTGCCGTTTTGTGTGTCATCACTGTATAACAATAATCCGGCTTAAGTTGTCCATATTATTTTCTTACATTTTCTTAATAAATATACAGAGAGGGCCTTTTAGTAGTTTGGCTAAAGGAACAAAAAAAAATTGTCAAGATTTATTGAAGTGTGTATGCGCTGATAAGTTTGTATTACCCTGCTAAGTTTTTAATAATAAATCAAGCAAAACTTTTCCTAGCGGAGTTCAGTTCCTTTTGCATTGTTATGGTTATAATGAAATTAAATCTATTTATCGTTTTGGGATTTTAATCAGTGCAATCAATATGATTTCTTTTTTTGGGTTTTCCTCTTATTCTTATTTTTTTGGTGTGTGCCAAAATAGCGGAAAAAATTAAGAAGAAGATTGGCTGCAAGGAAATATTGTAGTTGTAGTTTTCCAATAATATTTCAGTTTATGTCTATGGGGTGTAATTAAAGATTTATGGTTTTGCTACATGTTTTTATGTACCAAAAAAAAAAAGAAAGACAAGAAATTAATTTTTATTGCTTTTATCAGCTATAAAAATAAAAGAGAGGGAGGAATTTGTTATAAAAAGTATAGACATAGTGTATTATGGTTAAAAATTTGCACTAATTTTATGAAAAGATTCAATACAATATAACATAAGCTTTAAAATATAAGAAGAATATAAAGTGCGGCATAGTTTAAGGCGTTTTAAATAAAATAAAACTAAAGTCTAACACTCAAACTGAAATATTGATAACTTTTAATAATTTTTTATAAAATTTCAATAATATTTTTTTAAAAACCAATAAAATTTTAAGAAAAGATTCAATACAATATAACATAAGCTATAAAATATGAGAAGAATATAAAGTGCAGCATAGCTTAAGGCGTTTTAAATAAAATAAACACTCAAACTGAAATATTGCAAAATTTTTATAATTTTTTATAAAATTTCAATAATATTTTTTTAAAAACCAAGAAAAAGTTTCAAAATTTAAGCTGGAAACAACCAGAATTACAATATTCCTCCCAAAAATAGCAACATTTTTATAAAAACTTTAAAATTTATTAAAAATATTTCTCCAAATAAACACATTTTTCCCGGTTTTAATAGGCTAATACTCTTAAAGAAACATGTTACAAAGTTTACTCTCCACTAGAGGTCGCTTTCGAAATAATTTAATTAATACTTTTGGCCTAAACAAAAGATAAATCCCCTATTATTTACTACAATCTACTGGTAGCTGGATTTTTTTACAATAAACCGGCATTTATTTGCTAAGAATTGTAAAGAAATAAAGAAAATTTATTTAATTATTAATTTATTGTTAAAAAAATACGAAAAAACTAAATAATGCTAGCAGCCACCCTTTTGTCTTGCTCTCTTTTGGTGTTCTCTTCGATAAACAAAAGCCACCCTACGCTCAATTTCAATTCAAATAGGAATCTTTAAAGCCGAGCATCATGACAATATACACGAACAAACACCCACCCAGATAAATGACAACTACAATAACAAAAAATTGAGCACAAATTTTAAATTTGTGAAAGACAAAAAAAAAACTAACCAAAGATGGAAATGTCAAAATTTTAATTTAAAAAAAAAAACTAAAATTAAATTAGATTTCAAAAAATCCTTTAAAAAATTAAGAAATTAAAACGTAATTAAGTGATTTGTTTAAATTAAATACTTTAAAATCTCTTATTTTAACTAAAATCCAGAAAATTTTCAAAAGTACCTTGAGAAAAAAAAGTACCAAACTGCAAATTTACCCATAACATAAAGAAAACTTAGAAAAATTTTTCAAATTTCAGGAAATTTTTCAATATTTTCCTTAAATTCTTTATAAGCTTTAATTTTTGTGCAGAAACAAGAAAAACTAAAAAGTACCTGGGAGCAAAAAAAGTACCAAATTTAAAAATTTTTAATAAAAATAAAAAAAATTCTAAAATTTAAATATATTTCTATTTAATAACAAAATATTTTCCCTTTAATTCATAAAAATGTTTTAATTTCTTATAAAACCAAAGAAAATTAATAAAAGTACTTTAAGGGAAAAAGTACCAAGGTTCAAATTTGAACTAAAAGCAAAGAAATTTGAAAAATTTAATGAAATTGTTGTACATTATTAATCAAATTTGCTATGAATTCTTTAAAAAACCCATATTTCTTAAATAAAAGAAACTTCCAAAAAAGTACTTTAAGGAAAAAAGTACCAAAGTCTAAATTTAAACTAAAAGTGAAAAAATTTCATGAATTTTATAAAATTTTGACACAATAGCCATGAATTTGCTATAGAAATTTAGAAAAGAGTAGTATTTCTCATTAAAATTAAAGAAATTTTTAAAAGTACCTGTAGAAAAAAAGTACCAAATTTCATATTTGAACTGAAATCGAAAAAAATAAGAAACTTTTTAAGAGATTTTCATAGAATTTCCAAAATATTTTCAATAAACTCTTGAAAATTATGCCATTTATTATTAAACCAAAGAAATTAAATAAAGTACCTTAAGAAAAAAAGTACCAACTTTCAAATTTTAACTGTAATACCAAAAAAGTTCAATATTTTTGTAAAATTCTGTATAATATGGAAATATTTTCTTTAAAATTGTTTTATTTTTCATTAAATGAAAGAAGTTTAAAATAGTACCTTGAGAAAAAAAAGTACCAAATCAAAAATTATGAACCTAAAGCCTATAAATTTCTATATTTTGATTACTTTCTGTGCAATATTGAAGTATTTCTTTTAAACTTCCTTATTAAGGGGTTTTATTTTGCTTTAAATCTAAAAATTTTAAAAAAGTACTTTTAGAAAAAAAGTACCAAGATTTAAACTTAAGTTTACTTAAAAGAATTTCAACAAATTTAAAACAAATTTTTTTGAAATATTGTTTAAATTAAAGAAAACATTTCTCCATTCTCTACAAACTAAAGTAATTTTTAGTTTGGTACTAGGGGGAAATAAAAAGTACCAAGTTTTAAAATAAGAATTTGTGGTTAATAAATAAAATTATAAAAATACTTGTAATAACGAACTATTTGTTATTTCAAACACTCAAGGTACTTTTTTTAAAACAAAACCGCAAAATAATTGAAAAAAGTACCTTAAACACAAAAAGTACCAAACTAGAAATTATTAAAATGAGCTTAAACGGGACCAACTTAAATGGATTCAAGTAAGCTGCTTTTGGTAGCATGAGCTTAAACTAAAGATTAAATAAAAAAGTAGTTAGTTTTAAAACTAAACCTATCCAGCCCTGGTTTTAAAGTACTGAGTACTAATGGTACACCCAAGTATTGTATAGCATAAACACATAGAGCATTTAACGGTATAAAATACACTTGCGCTAAAAGTATGCCGGCTGCTCTAGAACACACACATACATGCACATACATATGTAGATGATATGTATGCAGCCACCACCATTATTATTGAGATACTTTAGAACGAGCTAAACGTTGTTGTATCGTTCATTACAAATTTTAATTTCCAACCAGACTTTAACAGCTTAACACTAGTAGCGACAGGATTTGGAAGTTTAGTTCCTTATAAATTTCCGAGTGTGTTCGTTTGTTGTCGGTAAAGCGCGCGCTTGCTAAATTAAAAAGAAAAATAAAACAAAAATTGAAAATAAAGAAAGAATTGGAAACAAATTCTAACTGAAACAACACCAGAAGAAGAAGAAGCAGCAAAAGGAAGAGCAGCAAAAAAATTTTTATATTAAAAACCAGCAATTTTTTTGTATAGTATATAGTATACTTTTGGGCGCGGCAAAGCAAGCAAATGAAGAGTTTTTTTCGTCAAAAGAATTACTTTAATTTTTTCTAACAAAATTTATATATAAATTAATAAATAAATTTAAATTAAAAAAAAATACCCAACGCACAAATTTAAAATAATAGTAATTTATCAAATAAATCAAAACAGTTGCACAAATCAAACCATAAAATAGCAAAGAAAAAAAAACCAACTAAAATAAAACTAAAATTTATAAAAAGTTGTGAATTTTTTTCCAAATATCTAAAAGAAAACTAAACGAAAATCATAAATTATAACGTCCTTATAAAGAAAACCAACGAATCATTTAATTAAATTAACTTAACAGTTAAAAAAAAGGAAAAAACTAGATTTTTGCATTAAAATAAAATATAAAAAAAAACTTTTTTACTTATACTAGCAAATAGTTTAAAAAAAAATCATACATACAACCCACCACTTTTTCAAACAAAAAAAAATCCCCTCTTTAAAATAAACTATTTAAAAAAAATAACACACATTTTCTTACAAGACAGCGCCCTAGTTGAAAACTTTTCAACAAACAACCAAGCAATCCTTAAGAAAACATTCCGCTAATTTATTAACCAAAATAAAATAAAGAAAAAAACATATATATTATTAAAATATATATATATATTAAAAGAAAGGAAACAACAACCAAAAAAGTGTGATTTAATTTTTTTACCTGCTAATTAATTTAAGCTTAAAAAGTAGTAGACACAACCAAAAAACAAAAACTTTTTTAGAAAAAAAAAAAAACTATATTTTTTATCATAAACTAAAAACATACATACATACTGTAACTTTTGTGACCAAAATCGCCAAATTTTTATAAAAAAAAATTAAAAAAAAAACTTTTACCTCTATATCTTAAATAAATCTCTTACACACTCTAAAACACACACATAAAAAAAAACTCATACAAAATGGGCGGTTGCGCATCCAAGGATAAAAAGGACAAAGTGGTTGATGGTGATGCTAACGCCGCTAATGCTACTGAAAACACCGCTGACGGTGACAAAGCATCAGCCGCCACTACAACTGAGGCAAATGGTGATGCTACCACTAATGCAGAAGGGTGTGTATTTTTCTTTTTCAAATTTTTTCCATAGATATGGGTTTTGATATGAATTTTCATTTAAAATTTTGGGGGTTTTGAAAGTTTGTTAAACAAAAAAATAGGTTATTGTATGGGAACATTAAATATTGTATATTTTTATATATCATTAGAAAGCTTGGAATATTTTTTTGTAGCAAAAAGTGTTAAATTTGTAACAGTTTTTACAATTTAATTAATTTTTTTTTTTGTCAATTTTCACTATATTAATCTTCTTAAATAGTTCTTTAAGAAACCAAAAGCTTTTAAAAACCATTTTGTTTTGAGTTTTTTTAAACTCCTTAAAATTTTATTGAAAATTTTAAACTTTTAGTTTAAGTTTAAAAAAAAATTAGGGAGGGGTCGCTAACATATGTCTTTATATACTTAATACTATATAAAATAAAGTTTACGAGTTCTTCACCATATGTTTAAACTTTATAGCAAAAGAAATTTTGAAATTATTTTGTAAAAATTTTGAAATTTTTTGCAATTTTTAAGAAATTTCAAATGATTTTCAAGGAATTAAAGAAAATTTTGAAAGTTTATATCTAATCTAAAGAAATTTTAAAAATATTTAACGGTTTTACAAATATTTTCAAAATCTTAAAACTTTTGAAACCAAATTTGTTAAAGAAATTGATCTATTATATAATTTTAAAGACAATTTTCAATATCTTTAACAAATTGCATCGAAAATCAAACTGTAAAATTTGAATCTGTTATAGAAATTGTTTTTAAAACTTTATTTTGTTACGAAAATTGGCCATATTTTCAAAAATTTTGTCTTAAAACTACTGAAAACCAATAATGAACCATTATAACCTAAAAATTTTGACTTTGACCGTTATTTCAACTCAAAGGTGGGCCCCCTCTTCCCCCTACAAATGTGACAATCAACAGGTTTTTGTCTCCATCTTTGTTTACATTGACTCGAACCGAAGAAGGCTTGACCAAAGCCCCGCAAAACAAAGCAATGTAATCGAAGGTCTCATACAACTTGTCCCTTTTAAAAGGGGGATTGAAGTTTTCTTTGACTTTGACGTTCAATAACTATCGATCAATGATCTTCACATCAAAGTCTCTACTTCTCCAAAAGCTTTAAAGTTAAGATAAAAAACTTTAATCATTCAAACTTAATTTATAACAGAGACCTTTCAAAATCCAAAAATAGAATCAAATAGATCTCAATGAGTAAAACTGATCTTAAAAATTTTCTATTAAAATCGAAAATTTCCATACATTTTTACATAATCATAAAACTAATAACTTGTAAATCATATTATAGATCAATATAGAACAATTTGAAAGATTTTCAAAAGCGTAAACAAAATATCAATTCACAGGGAGAGAGTAAAAACTTTAATGATCAATAATGATCTAAAATTTCTCCTTTGAAAACAAAAGTTTCAAATCCCAAAGTCGATCATAGAAAAAACTTTTTGAAAATCCTATTAATCTCCAAAAATATAAAATTTTTGGAATATTTTAAAATTTGAACAAATTCTTTGAAAAAAATTCAAAATTCTCAAAAATTAAAAAAAAAAAAACAAAATGTGTTAAATTTTTCTTTTAAAATCCAAAATTTCAAACGATTTTATTCATGATCATAGAACAAACATCTTAATACTTCTATTAATCTATGAAAAGATTAAAATTTTTGAAAATTTTTCAAATTTGGAAAAAAATTCTTTAAAGAAGCTCAAAATTTTAAAGAAATTCTCAAAATTTTAAGGAAATTCTCAAAATTTTAAAGAAATTCTCAAAATTTTAAGGAAATTCTCAAAATTTTAAAGAAATTCTCATAATTTTAAAGAAATTCTCAAAATTTTAAAGAAATTCTCATAATTTTAAAGAAATTCTCATAATTTTAAAGAAATTCTGAAAAATGTTAAAGAATTTTCTTGAAAATAATTTTAAATCTGTTAAAGATAGCATGAAATTTGTTTAAATTTTAAAGATTTCTTAAAAATTCCACATTTCAAAAGATTTGAAAATCCTATACAAACAAATTTTCTCAAAAATCATTCTGAATCTGATAAAATTTGTTCAAATTGCGGAAAATTTTGTTAAATTCAAAATTTTGCATAAATATTTCTTAAAAAATTCCAAAATTTAAAACAATTTTCAAACTTACACAAAGAAGTTTTGTTGGAAATCATTCGAGATTTCAAAAATGTGGCAAACTGCTAGAAAAATTTTATAAAATTAAAAGTTTTAAACAAATTACTCCTAAAATTACAAAGAAATTTCTTTAAAATCTTTAAGAATTTTAATAAAATTTGTAGAATTTGGTATAAATTTATAAAAATTAAAGAAATTATCTGAAAAGTTCTCAAAATTTAAACAAAATGTTAAACAATTTGAAAAAAAACTCATAACTGATTTAAAAATTACTAAATTGTAACAATTTAAATTGAAAAGTCTTCAAAATATTGCAATTTCAAAAACTTTTAATTAAAAATTCATCATTTTCAAAAGCACTTGCTTTAATATTTGTATTAAAATCAAATTTTCCTATTACCATTTCAAAAGTAGTCTTAGGATAGAACGGATATAGAACTTAATAATAATCACAAGTATCTCTTCTACCATGAAAAATTTAAATTTTTCTATAAAATTTTATTGTCAATTTCTTTTAAAACAGAACACATTTACTTAGTTTTTATTCATCATTATTATTATTAACAAGACCCCACTTAATTTGTTTAAGTACTTGGCAAATTTATATATCTACTTAAAATACAATATATTTTTACAAGGAGCATGTCATACAGTCATAATATAGACTCGTAATCTTGTTTAACTATCATCAACGTCGTCTTCATAGTCATACACTTATCATCATCATCCTCATTGTCATCATAATCAACATTTTTATGATGGTTTTGGTTTGAAGATGTTGTTTTCAAAAAAAAAAAGAATAAAAAGTAACGTATGATGGACAGACAGACAGTGAAAAGCTTATTTGTTAATTATAATTATAAACTTCCAATTAAACTTTATTCTTATGACTTTAGTAAGAGTAGAATGTATTAACTTAGTGACTCAACTTTTACTTATCTTAATTATGGTCTTCATTTAACTCTTATTGTCAAGTAAAGTATACACCCTAAAATGTTAAAATCTTCCCCCTATTAATCCCCTTAAAAACTTTTGGAAATACTCTAATGTTTTAAAACAGTTCCTAGTCCTTTACTTTTTAAATTAAAGCAAAGAAAGGAGTTGTTTTTCAGAAAAAAAAGTTGACGTCATATTAATTTTAGACTTTATAGTCTGGAAGAGTAGGGTAGAATAGACTCTGGACAAACTAAAGCAAGTACAAAAAAAGAAAAGCATACAATTATGCAGGCATGCATGATTTGTCATACATATAGCTAAAGCCAAGAGCAACCACCAGTTTAATAAATCGCGTGCTAAAAATGCATAAAAAGTCATTCCTCACAACAACAGACATAAAAGCAACAGTCGCCGTTGATGAGGAAAAATCTCCACCCCTGCCCATAAAAAAAAAAAAACAGGAAAAACCCAAAACAAAGTGGTCACACAATTCTTACCCATACCGGCATTAGCATGTTTTTATATCTACTCACCTAACTTATACATAATTTTGTACTATATACTATTTAAACTCTGGTTATATGTATGTATACAACAAAAAAAAAAAGACGAAGTATTCATTACACACAAAAGACAATGACAGCGGCACTCCTTTAAAAAGCGCATGTCACGTGTCCGGCAGCTCTTCCTTTTTCTAAGGGAGAGTTTTTCCCTTGTATGTAAACTCATACCCAAAAAAAAAACACCCTTTTCCTAGGAAAATATTTATTTTGCTGCAAAACTAAACGATGACGAAGTTTTCAGCGCTGAATAAGCAACACAAAAGAGTTCATTGCAAAAAAACGAGGAAAAACAACCCTGAACTTGTTTTATAAAAAAATAATCATTAAATTAACATCTTTATCAGATTTTAAACAAAATTTAGCTAAATTAAGCAAAATCTACAATATTCTACAAAAGGCGGGAAATTTTTTTAAACTGGCAACGCCTTTTTATGAAGCATTTTGCTTCAAACTAAGAAAGCTCTAAAAATTATTAACTTTTTCATCATTTTCAAATATTAAAATGCCATTTAATTAGATTTTAAAGAAAATTTCAGCAAAAACCCTTAAATTTGTTTAAAAAGTGGGAAATTTTCTAACTGGCAACGCCTTTTTTTCTTAAAACTTTAAAACATTATTCTTTGTTTAAAACCCTAAAAAAATTTGAAATTAAAAAAAATTTAACCATTTTATAAAAAAAATTTTAGCAAAAAACTGAAAAATGCGTTTCTTAATAAGAATTTGTCATTTAACACAAGTTAGAGTAAAAACACCCCAAACAAATCTTAAACTTAAAAGATTCTGTCAAAAATGGTGTGAAACTGCAACACTGTAAGAAGCTTTTAAATAGCAAAAAGTTTTAATAAAACTTCACAATAAATTTAACAGTTTAACTAATTTCTCTATTTTCTCGTTATCTCTTATCATTTTAGTAAACAAGACACCATGGTTGATGCTGCTGTTCTTGCTAAATTGGAAGAAGGTTTCGCCAAATTGGCTGCCTCCGACTCCAAGTCCTTGTTGAAGAAGTACTTGACCAAGGAAGTCTTCGATAATCTAAAGAACAAGAAGACCCCCAGCTTCGGTTCTACTTTGTTGGATTGCATCCAATCCGGTTTGGAGAACCACGATTCCGGTGTCGGTATCTATGCTCCCGATGCTGAAGCCTACACAGTATTCGCTGATCTTTTCGATCCCATCATTGAAGACTACCATGGTGGTTTCAAGAAGACCGACAAGCACCCTGCCCGTGACTTCGGTGATGTCTCTGTCTTCTCCAACTTGGACCCCAACAATGAATTCGTCATCTCTACCCGTGTCCGTTGCGGTCGCTCTTTGCAAGGCTACCCCTTCAACCCCTGCTTGACCGAAGCCCAATACAAGGAGATGGAAGCTAAGGTCTCCTCCACCTTGTCCGGTTTGGAAGGTGAATTGAAGGGTAAATTCTACCCCTTGACTGGCATGGAAAAGGCCGTTCAACAACAATTGATCGATGATCACTTCTTGTTCAAGGAAGGTGATCGTTTCTTGCAAGCCGCCAACGCCTGCCGCTACTGGCCCTCTGGCCGTGGTATCTACCACAACGACAACAAGACCTTCTTGGTCTGGTGCAATGAGGAAGATCATTTGCGTATCATCTCCATGCAAATGGGTGGTGATTTGGGTGAAGTATACCGTCGTTTGGTGACCGCTGTCAACGAAATTGAAAAGCGCATCCCCTTCAGCCACGATGACCGTTTGGGCTTCTTGACCTTCTGCCCCACCAACTTGGGTACCACCATCCGTGCCTCCGTGCACATCAAGGTCCCCAAATTGGCCGCCAACAAGGCTAAATTGGAAGAAGTTGCCGCCAAATACAACTTGCAAGTCCGCGGTACCCGTGGTGAACACACTGAAGCCGAAGGTGGTATCTACGATATCTCCAACAAGCGCCGCATGGGTCTCACCGAATTCCAAGCCGTCAAGGAAATGTACGATGGTATTGCTGAACTCATCAAGATCGAAAAGAGCATGTAAGGTGTTACAACTCTGCAACCCCTTAAACCCCAAAAAACATAGAGCCTACGGCTAGGCCAAACATCTTTGTAGCCGCTAGATAACCAACGTTCGGTGGAATTAATTACAACAACATCAACACACTTTATAATAATGTTCTCTTGCTTTTCCCTTTAAAAATTCATCTGTAAAACGTTTTTGAATTAAAGAGTGTGCGTTTCTTGGCATTTTTCTTTTTTGAATTTAACGTTCTTTAAGTTTTCTTTTCCTAATTTAAATATTTTGTGTTTCATTTTGTAACATCTCTATGTAACTCTCTCTTAGGCAAAGCAACACACAAACAAGATCTCTGTGTCGGAAATTGAGAACATTATTTTTAACCACCAATATTTTTGTTTTTAAGTTACAAACACTTTTTATTTTATTTATTGAGAACAATATATATTTAATTAATAAAATTTAAAAACCAAAAAATAAAAAAAAATATTAAAAAACACAAAAACAACAACTTTGAGTTATAAACAAAGCATGAGAAGAGATTTGTATTTGTATTAACAGCAACAAACACATAGAACTACAACAACAACTTTAAGTAAAATCCTAAACAAAAACATTGATAAACAACAACAACAACAAAAAAAAACAAATTAATGAACACAAAATATTTTTAATTTTAAGTCTTAAGTTTATAAAAAGAATTAATTATTAAAAATAATAAAAAATTAAAAAAACAAATTGGTAGAAGTTTTATTTTCATACAGATTTCCGTTTCCTGATAAGAATAACAAAAAATTTTGAACTGGCAATGCTTTTTTTCATCAGTGTTGCCACTAGTTTATAGCATGATCTGTCTAACTTATGTCAACAATCTGGCTACTTTTTCTATTTGATAGTTGAACAAGGTTATCATTTATTTATTATTTAGTGAACAGTCGGACGTCTGATTAAACTTAACTCTTTCTTTTGTGAGTAAATTGAGTGTATTTTTGGGAATAAAAATGGTTAAAGCCTGGTTAATGGATAATGAAACCACCGATCAACGTTTGGAACATCATCGTAATCCTCCAACATTTATTTCATTGGAAGAATTATTCTCTAAAACCGGTGTGGAACATTTTCTGGTATGTTCGTTTATTAAATGCAATTGTTTTTGTTTTGTGGATGAAGAGTGGTGAAGGGGATTCTTTCCTATCTGTTGTCAAGTTGTTGTTTTTATAGAGTATCTTTTGTTAGGGTTTGCCATAGTTGAATTTTATGATAGTTCCCCATTTGGGAATAACTAAACCTTTTTTGAAAACGACTAAGTGGTCAAGACTACAGTATAGGGTACACTATGGAATACACTATAGACTATAGACTAGACTATAGACTAGACTGTAGACTAGACTATAGACAAGACTAGACTATAGACTAAACTATAGACTAGAATATAGATAGACAAGACTATACACAATCTATAGACTAGACTATACGATAGACAAGACTATAGACTAGAAGAGATAGACAAGATGGACAACTAGATAGACTATAGGCAAGACTATAGACCAGACTATAGACAAGACTAAACTATAGACTAGAATATAGATAGACAAGACTATACAATCTATAGACTAGACTATACGATAGACAAGACTATAGACTAGAAGAGATAGATAAGATGGACAACTAGATAGACTATAGGCAAGACTATAGACCAGACTATAGGCAAGAATATAGACCAGACTATAGACTAGACTATAGACAAGACTAAAGACTAGACTATAGACAAGACAATAGACAAGACTATAGACAAGACTATAGACCAGACTATAGACTAGACTACAGAGAAGATTAAAGACTAGACTATAGGCAAGACTATAAACAAGACTATAGACAAGACTAAAAACTAGACTAGAAATCGACTAAGTGGTCAAGACTACAGTATAGGGTACACTATGGAATACACTATAAACTATAGACTAGACTATAGACTAGACTGTAGACTAGACTATAGACTAAACTATAGACAAGACTAGACTATAGACTAAACTATAGACTAGAATATAGATAGACACGATCTATAGACTAGACTATACGATAGACAAGACTATAGACTAGAAGAGATAGACAAGATGGACAACTAGATAGACTATAGGCAAGACTATAGACCAGACTATAGACTAAACTATAGACTAGAATATAGATAGACAAGACTATACAATCTATAGACTAGACTATACGATAGACAAAACTATAGACTAGAAGAGATAGACAAGATGGACAACTAGATAGACTATAGGAAAGACTATAGACCAGACTATAGACTAGACTATAGACAAGACTAAAGACTAGACTATAGACAAGACTATAGACAAGACAATAGACAAGATTATAGACAAGACTATAGACCAGACTATAGACTAGACTACAGAGAAGATTAAAGACTAGACTATAGGCAAGACTATAAACAAGACTATAGACAAGACTAAAAACTAGACTATAGACTAGATTATGGACTGAGCTATAGTTTAGACTATATTATAGTCTATAGATTATGGACTGAGCTATAGTTTAGACTATATTATAGTCTATATAGAGTATATTATAAACTAGAATATATACAAGACTATAGACAAGACTTTTGAATAAACTTAACGGACTAGATAATCGGCTAGTCTATACTATCGACTATACACTATAGAGAATATGCTATCTACTAGTCCATAAACTAGACTTTATTTATAATAGACTTTCATATAGAAATTTCGTAGAGCCAAAGTTTGGTTTTCTAAGCCTCTGAGAGAAATTAATAACGTAAAAAATCATTTCAGATCAATGCCGATAACTATCAAAATGATAATGTTTTACAAAACTTGCGTAAAAAACGAAACTATAGTTATGAAGATGAAATTACCTGTTCGGAAAAATGTTTAGTCGATTATGCCAATAAATTGAAATCATTCTTTACTGAACATTTACATACCGATGAAGAAATACGTTTGGTTTTAGATGGTTCCGGTTATTTCGATGTAAGAGAGTAAGTATTCTATTACTAAATACATAAAAAGTTTAAAAAATTTTACTTTTATAAAATAATTACAGCAATGAAGAAAATTGGATTCGCATTGCGGTAACTAAAGGTGATTTAATTATTATACCAGCTGGCATTTATCATCGTTTTACTTTGGATACTAATGTTAGTATGATTTCGATATTTTTCTTATAAATATTAGCTATAAATTATGAATTTATTTCTTATCTTTCAGAATTATATTAAAGCCAAACGTTATTTTGTGGGTGAACCTGTTTGGTTACCATATAACCGCCCTGCTGATGATATGGATTGTCGCAAGGAATATTTGAAACATCAACAGGAGGGTTTTAAACAATTAAATAAAGTTTAAATGTTGAAATTTTAAGATGTGACTAATTGCAGCTTTTATTTTTAAACAAATAACAATTTACGTTTTATATAAAAAAATTTATGTTATTTAGTTGTTAGCTTGTCTTACTATTAATTAGTACCCTAAAATTTGATATTACTAAATTGTGTAATAAAAATAAAATATAATTTTATTGGAAAAATGTGAATTAGTTCATTAATTTCTTTGTAAGGTTATTAATGATTAATAAAAGTTTTTCAAAAATTTGCAACATAAACCATAAGCAAAAAAGAAAACAAATGCCAATAATGCCGAAATAAAGGTTGGTATACCATTAGTAGACTAAGGGCGGGTTTCTTACTACTCAGTTAAACTAGGCTTAACTTGCTGTTAGATTAAACTCGGAACAAATTTAAGCGGACGTTAACCGATGATTGTGTTTTTCAGTTATGGATTTAAGTTCAGTTAACTTTGTTAGTATTGCCAACTTTTACTCAAAAACATAAACAATGAACAGCTGTTTTTTGCAAATAATACTTTTGTAAAATGAAAAATTTTGGAAAAGTGTTAAATAAACATTTAAAACAATAATAAATAAAACAAAACATATCAGAAAATTGCAATTTACTTAAAATATTAAGTTTTTGTTCTTCCGACATCATTGTTTTATTGTTTTTGTTAATTGTGTCTTCTCACTTATAACTTTAAGTTTAATTGGCCAATAACACTCAGTTAAACTAAGAGAATAAGTAACGTTACTGTTTACTGAAAAACACAAAACATATATTAAACTAGGTTTAAACATCTATCTATCTATCTATCTATCTATCTATCTATCTATCTATCTATCTACCTACCTACCTATCTATCTATCTATCTATCTATCTATCTATCTATCTATCTATCTATCTATCTATCTATCTATCTATCTATCTATCTATCTATCTATCTATCTACCTATCTATCTATCTATCTATCTATCTATCTATCTATCTATCTATCTATCTATCTATCTATCTATCTATCTATCTATCTATCTATCTATCTATCTATCTATCTATCTATCTATCTATCTATCTATCTATCTATCTATCTATCTATCTATCTATCTATCTATCTATCTATCTATCTATCTATCTATCTATCTATCTATCTATCTATCTATCTATCTATCTATCTATCTATCTATCTATCTATCTATCTATCTATCTATCTATCTATCTATCTATCTATCTATCTATCTATCTATCTATCTATCTATCTATCTATCTATCTATCTATCTATCTATCTATCTATCTATCTATCTATCTATCTATCTATCTATCTATCTATCTATCTATCTATCTATCTATCTATCTATCTATCTATCTATCTATCTATCTATCTATCTATCTATCTATCTATCTATCTATCTATCTATCTATCTATCTATCTATCTATCTATCTATCTATCTATCTATCTATCTATCTATCTATCTATCTATCTATCTATCTATCTATCTATCTATCTATCTATCTATCTATCTATCTATCTATCTATCTATCTATCTATCTATCTATCTATCTATCTATCTATCTATCTATCTATCTATCTATCTATCTATCTATCTATCTATCTATCTATCTATCTATCTATCTATCTATCTATCTATCTATCTATCTATCTATCTATCTATCTATCTATCTATCTATCTATCTATCTATCTATCTATCTATCTATCTATCTATCTATCTATCTATCTATCTATCTATCTATCTATCTATCTATCTATCTATCTATCTATCTATCTATCTATCTATCTATCTATCTATCTATCTATCTATCTATCTATCTATCTATCTATCTATCTATCTATCTATCTATCTATCTATCTATCTATCTATCTATCTATCTATCTATCTATCTATCTATCTATCTATCTATCTATCTATCTATCTATCTATCTATCTATCTATCTATCTATCTATCTATCTATCTATCTATCTATCTATCTATCTATCTATCTATCTATCTATCTATCTATCTATCTATCTCATCTATCATCTTCTATCTATCTATCTATCTTACTATCTATCTATCTCTATCTATCTATCTATCTATCTATCTATCTATCTATCTATCTATCTATCTATCTATCTATCTATCTATCTATCTATCTATCTATCTATCTATCTATCTATCTATCTATCTATCTATCTATCTATCTATCTATCTATCTATCTATCTATCTATCTATCTATCTATCTATCTATCTATCTATCTATCTATCTACTATCTATCTATCTATCTATCTATCTATCTATCTATCTATCTATCTATCTATCTATCTATCTATCTATCTATCTATCTATCTATCTATCTATCTATCTATCTATCTATCTATCTATCTATCTATCTATCTATCTATCTATCTATCTATCTATCTATCTATCTATCTATCTATCTATCTATCTATCTATCTATCTATCTATCTATCTATCTATCTATCTATCTATCTATCTATCTATCTATCTATCTATCTATCTATCTATCTATATATCTATCAACCAATCTCTCTTCGCCTTATTATCGATACGTCTTGGTCCGGCCCTTCTTTGCATCGGGAAATTAAAGTTTCAATTTTTTATTACAAATATATTTCTCAAAACTCCTCATGCAAACCCTATTTATTTAAATACCAAATAATACAACCCTTAATACAAATACCCAGTAACAATCTGGCTACACCTCTCCATTTTACAACAGCTGTTAGCTTTGACATTTGTTTGTTTACATTTATGCATTCGTTTTGAAAACACTTTAAATTGTTGTTGGTTTTTTAAACAAAATAACCGGCCATAAATTAAAGAAAAACTAATAAATATGCAAAGTTACAATAAAAACTAGCATGATAAACAGACATGTTTACAGATGCAACCCTCATGAAAAGATTCCAGAAAGATGCCGGTATTGAGGAAAACAACAAAAGATAAAGTGTATCTATAGTACATTTGTATATGGAATAAATGACCTTTAAGCGACATTGAAGATGACAATAAACAGCTGGGGTCGCATTGGGAGGGTGTAGAAAATATTGTTGAAAACAAATTTTTATTTTAACAGTAGCAAAAGTAGCAGCAGCAGCTAGTCGGCGGTCGCAAGAACAATACAACACGTAGATTGAAAACGGTTATCAAGAGAGCAGAAAAGAAAAAATATTTTATAGAATTTTTCTGGTAGGTGAAAAGATTATTTTTTTAGAGGATTAGGTGAAAATAATATTATTATCAATTGGAATTTGTATTAAAAGTAATAAAATTTTGAAAATAACTTTAGAGAATGTCATTAACCGGGGAAAGTGTAGCTACCACAGTGTATGAGGGTCAAAAGCCTGGTACCAGTGGATTACGCAAAAAGGTAAGTTGCTAGTTTTAAATGGAAATTAATGTAGAGGAATTATATTCTAACATTTTCTTAATTATTTTGGAAAACAGGTCAAAGTTTTTACTCAACCCAACTATACCGAAAATTTTGTGCAATGTATTTTGGATGCCAATGGTGAAGCCCTCAAAGGCTCTACTCTGGTAGTGGGTGGTGATGGCCGCTTCTATTGTAAAGAGGCTGCTGAAATTATCATACGCATGTGTGCTGCCAATGGTGTAAGTATTTTTTAGATAGAAAATATTGTAAAGGTTTCCTTTAATTCATAAAATAAATTATTTTTAAGGTCTCCAAACTTTTGGTGGGTCAAAATGGCATCCTCTCCACCCCCGCTGTTTCCAGTTTGATTCGCCATAACAAGGCTTTGGGTAAGTTTATATTTTTGTGATTGTTTTTAAGTTTGTTTATAGAATTTTAACGAGCTTAAGTTTTCTATCTATTAATTCATTTTAATCTTATCAGTTTGTTTAACTTTCCCATCAGCTTACAATTACATGTTATTACAGTCAGTTAGTTTATCAATTTATTGCTAAGATTTAGTTATCAGGTGCACGATTTTGTTTATTAAAAACAAAAACTTTCATATACAAATTTGCAATATACAAATGAAGGTCAGGTTCGAGTTGACATTGTCCGAGGTTTGCAAAAGTCAATAATGAACAAATTTAAAATATTAAGTTGTCAAACAGTTAATGAAAGATCACACACTGATCATTCATACTGTTCAGTGGGATATATGATAAACAATTGTGATTGTACACATACAATATTCGATCAAAACATATCACTAATAAAACACTCAACTCAACTTTTGTCTCTTAGGGCCATTATCTCAACCTCCGGTTATCGTTTAAAATGGGGGTTAGAGTCACATTTTCTTTATTTTTCTCTTTTAAGGACAAGTTTTTCTAATGGAGTAAGAAAATTTTTATCTTTGAGAGATAAAAAGATAAATTTTCTTTATAGAAAATTTGTCTCAATGAGACCTTTTTTCTTTATAGAAAATTTTTCGTAAAGAGACCATTTTTTCTAGGAAATTGGTCTATTTGACAGATATTTTCTTTATATTTTTTATCTCAATCAGACGCAATTTCTTCATAGGAAATTAGTTTCCAAGAGACTCGGCAGCACCTCTATAAAAATGCCCTAAACTATTCCACTAATTTGTTTACTTAACTCTCCTCTAGGTGGCATTGTTTTAACCGCTTCCCACAATCCCGGCGGTCCCGATAACGATTTCGGCATTAAATTCAATTGTGAAAATGGTGGCCCAGCTCCTGATGCTTTCACCAACAAAATCTATGAACTATCTATGGGTATTAAGGCCTATAAAATTGTCAAGGGTCTACAGGTGGATATCAGCAAAATAGGTTCCAACACATTCACCGTCAATAATCAACCATTTGTGGTGGAAGTAATTGATTCGGTGGCCAATTATGTCAGTCACATGAAGGAAATCTTTGATTTCGCTAAATTGCGTGATTATGTTAGTGGCAAGACAACGGGTAAACCTTTAAAAATGCGCATTGATTCTTTGAATGGTGTTACCGGATCCTATGTACGTGAAATTTTCCTTAATTGTTTGGGTGCTGCCGAGAATTGTGTGGTGCACACTACACCCTTGCCCGACTTTGGTGGTTTACATCCTGATCCTAATTTGACATACGCCAAGGATTTGGTGGATGCAGTAGCCAATGGTGATTATGATATTGGTGCTGCTTTTGATGGTGATGGTGTAAGTTGTTTTATGGTGTTTTAATAATTAAACAATATTTCTTATATTTACTTTTGTTTTATGCAGGACCGCAACATGATTATTGGCCACAAGGCTTTCTTTGTTACACCCAGTGATTCTTTGGCTGTCATAGCCCATTACTTGGAATGTATACCCTATTTCCAAAAGAATGGCATACAAGGTTTTGCCAGAAGTATGCCTACTGCTTCCGCCGTTGATTTGGTAGGCAAAAAATTGGGTAAAGAAGTCTTTGAGGTTCCCTACTGGTTGGAAATATTTTGGCAATTTAATGGATGCTGGTCGTTTGTGTTTGTGTGGTGAAGAAAGTTTCGGTACTGGTTCCAATCATATACGTGAAAAGGATGGTATTTGGGCTGTTTTGGCCTGGTTGTCTATTATGCAACATACCGGCAAGGGTATTGGGGATATTTTGAAAAATCATTGGTCCATTTATGGTCGTAACTACTTTACACGTTATGATTATGAAGAATGTGATTTGGAACCCTGCAATCAAATGATGGCCACCATGGAAAAGACCATCACAGATCCCACTTTTGCTGGTAAGGAATTCTCTAGTGGAGGTAAAAGCTATAAGGTTAAAGTTGCCGATAACTTTGCCTATACCGATCCTGTGGACAAGTCGGTGGCTACTAAACAAGGTTTGCGTATAGTATTTGAAGATGGCAGTCGTATTGTCATGCGTCTCAGTGGTACTGGCAGTTCGGGTGCCACCGTACGGTAGGTTTTATTTAAACGTTTTTTTTTACGATTTTTCAAATATAAATAAAACTTTATTTTTATTTTCAGTTTATACATTGATTCCTATGAAAAAGACAATGTTTTGGGCCAGGCTAGTGTTATGTTAAAACCTTTGATTGACATAGCCTTGGAAATTTCTCAACTGCCTAAATTCACTGGCCGTAATGCTCCCACCGTTATTACATAAATTGTTAACTTAAGCACAAATATTGATTACCTCTTCGTTGTTGTTTACAAAGGCAATTTAAGAAACTAATAAAACAAAATTCTACCTCATTTTGTTAAAGAGGTAAAATTTATATAGAGAGTTTTTTGGCCCCCTCTTTGGTTTCTTTGTTATCCTAGAATTTATTTTCTCCTTTTTTTGTAATGCATTTGTTTGGTAAAATTATGGAATATATTTAATAAATATATATTATTTAAAATAAAAAGAAAAAAATAATTCAACTTTTTGAACTTAAACCTAAATATTCATATTGATTTAATATTATAAGCGGTAAACGTTCGCTTAATACTTGGCGTGGTAGTTTACTTTTACGCACAAATATATCCAAGAAATGTAGAGTTGTTATGGCCTCGTTACACAATTCATGTTTGTTACTAAAGTTGTGATTTATTTAAAAAAATATTAAAAAATAAGAAAAACCTTTTCCACTTACCTTAAATTTGTCTCCACCAACACCTTAACATATTGACATAGATATGTTATAAACATAAGTTTAATATCCTTGTGATACTGTTGTAAAATGGTGATAAGACCCACTAAAAGAGGAGTACAATCTATTTGATCTTTTGTTGATTTAGCTACAAGACTTTGTGTTTGTAGCGAAAATTGCAGTCTTGTTATGTGAGCAATAATTAATAGGAAAAAGAATAAAGCCACATTGTGGGAGTTTTTACTTAATACAAATATTTGTTCCAGAGGCTCATAGGAGCCAGTGTACATTAGGTAGTCTTTGATATCGACCAAGAGTTTATTATCTTTAAATTTTTGTTGAGTTTCTTGATTTTCCAGTTCGTTTAAAAGAGATCTGAAAATAAAGCGTAATTTTTTAAAAATGTTAGATTTGAAGATATTTTTCCAAAAACCTTTTGCTGTAAGTTTATCTTTTTCATTAGTAAACATTTATAAAAAATCAATTTAGAGTAGAATTCCAGATTCTCTAGTAAAAATATGGAATTGTAATGTAAAATTGATTTTAGGGTGAAAATCTGGTTTTGTGTTGAAATTCAATTTTTACGGTCAAAATCTTAATTTCGTGGTGAACTATATAGTCTAGTCTATAGACTATTCTACTGTCAATAGACTATTTTACTGTCTAGTCTATAGTCTAGTTTATTGTCTAGTCTATAGTCTAGTCTATAGTCTAGTCTATAGTCTAGTCTATAGTCTAGTCTATAGTCTAGTCTATAGTCTAGTCTATAGTCTAGTCTATAGTCTAGTCTATAGTCTAGTCTATAGTCTAGTCTATAGTCTAGTCTATAGTCTAGTCTATAGTCTAGTCTAATAGTCTAGTCTATAGTCTAGTCTATAGTCCTAGTCTATAGTCTAGTCTATAGTCCTAGTCTATAGTCTAGTCTACAATCTAGTCTATAGTCTAATCAATAGTCTAGTCTATAGTCTAGTCAATAGTTCTATAGTCTAGTCAATAGTCTAGTCTATAATCTAGTCTATAGTATAGTCTATAGTCCTAGTTTATAATCTAGTCTATCGTATAGTCTATAGTCTAGTCTATAGTCCAGTTTATAATCTAGTCTATAGTCTAGTCTATAGTCTAGTTTATAATCTAGTCTATAGTCTAGTCTATAGTCTAGTCTATAGTCTAGTCTATAGTCTAGTCTATAGTCTAGTCTATAGTCTAGTCTATAGTCTAGTCTATAGTCTAGTCTATAGTCTATAGTCTAGTCTATAGTCTAGTCTATAGTCTAGTCTATAGTCTAGTCTATAGTCTAGTTTATAATCTAGTCTATAGTCTAGTCTATAGTCTAGTCTATAGTATAGTCTATAATCTAGTCTATAGTCTAGTCTATAGTCTAGTCTATAGTCTAGTCTATAGTCTAGTCTATAGTCTAGTCTATAGTCTAGTCATAGTCTAGTCTATAGTCTAGTCTATAGTCTAGTCTATAGTCTAGTCATAGTCTAGTCTATAGTCTATCTATAGTCTAGTCTATAGTCTATCTATAGTCTAGTCTATAGTCTAGTCTATAGTCTAGTCTATAGTCTAGTCTATAGTCTAGTCTATAGTCTAGTCTATAGTCTATAGTCTATAGTCTAGTCTATAGTCTAGTCTATAGTCTAGTCTATATAGTCTAGTCTATAGTCTAGTCTATAGTCTTATAGTCTAGTCTAGTCTATAGTCTAGTCTATAGTCTAGTCTATAGTCTAGTCTATAGTCTAGTCTATAGTCTAGTCTATAGTCTAGTCTATAGTCTAGTCTATAGTCTAGTCTATAGTCTAGTCTATAGTCTAGTCTATAGTCTAGTCTATAGTCTAGTCTAGTCTAGTCTATAGTCTCTATAGTCTAGTCTATAGTCTAGTCTATAGTCTAGTCTATAGTCAAGTCTATTGTCTAGTCTAAATATATATTTGTAAAACAGCATTACAAAATTTACCTTCAACAAAAACGTTTTCCTTGTTAAGACCTGTTCCCTTTTTACCTTGAAAAACATCACCTGTTAAATGTCTCTAAAGCGGATTCCAAATTTTTTGCATTCACCTTACTACTACGATTCAATTCGAAAGCCAATTGTTGTCGTAAAATCTGTTTATGGCCCAACTGCAAAATCCACTCTATCATAGTGGGCCATACCTTAAGCCAACGCTGATGATAGGTAGCATAAAATTTTAAAGGATTTCCAGCAGTTAAGGTAACAAATTGTTTAGATTCCAGATCTGTTGTTAGATTAGCCAAAGCCGTAGACCACATTTTATCATTTTCAATATTGCGTTGCAATTTATCTAAATTCTTTTTTAAATCTGCTGCAAACATATAGGTATAAAGACGATCTAAACCTACTAAACCTGCGGGACCTATGGCCTCACGTACTTTATAGAAGAAACGTGAATCTAATACCTCTTTATGTGGTGACTTTTTATCATACCAGGCAGCTTTTAGATCTAAATAGATGGTATTTTGAGGATCGGTACATTGTAGTATTTCATAGGCCAGGCGTCCTATGAAATTATTGGACTTTGATAAATCTCCTTGCAAGGGAGGGAATGTTGGTATGGGTATGGTGGTGGATTGATATTGAGATTGCCAATCTTGGATTTTATTGCGTAGAAAGGCATTGCATTCTTTTTCTACATTATAGTTAATAACGCGTGTCAATTCTTGTTGCAAAATTTTCAAACCATGAACATTGAGATAGTCTTGTATGTATTCGAAAGACCTACGATAACCATCCATGGTTTTAGCCAGTTGAGCTAATTTAGTTTTCCAATTCTACGGTGGCATTTTTCTGTTTAGCATTTGGGGTGAATATTAAGCCCACATTGAGAGCATTGGCTAAGTGCTTGACTAATTCCTTGCGTATGCCATCCTCCAGCAATTGCTTGGGATCTAGTTCAATAACACCCACCAAAGTTTTTTCCATCATAAGTATACCCTCGGTGAAAACCGAAATTGAGTACGTTAGTTTAGCCACTGTATAACGATCTTCAAATTGAGCATATTCTTTAAGTTTATCTTTTTCCAAACGGGTGGGTATTTCTTTCAAAACATCGGTTTGTAATTGTATAATTCGGGCCATTAGATTAAACATAGTCTCGGGTATTATTTGTAAAACTTTACGCATATAATTGGCCAATTCAGAACTGTAATAGTTGGATACAGAGATAAGATCTTCAGACTTAGCTTGATTTATACGCATGAGGGGTATTTCTAAAGCACTAGCCAGTTTAAGAAATGCAGCTCGTAGACGTATTACAGACTTGGGTTGTTTTTTAATAGAATCTTGCATTATGGAGGTGAAATTGCGATCGATTAAATGCCAGGCATAACTGAGATCACTAATCAGTTGTATGTTTATAAGAATGTTTTCTTTGACATTGATTATCTATAAAGGAAATTGGATAAATACAAATATTGATATACTTAACTAAATTTAAGACTGGCCTATAGACTAGATTATAAACCAAACTGTAGACCAAACTATAGACCAGACTATAGATCAGACTTTAGTCCAGTCTATAGACTGCATTATAGACAGGACTTTAGTCCAGACTATAGAAAAACTATAGATTATAGTGAAGACTATAGACCAGACTTTAGTCTAGACTATAGACTAAACTGTAGACCAGACTAGACTAGTGTTCAGACTATAGACTAGACTATAAACCAGACTTTAGACCACACTCCAGACTATAGTCTAGTCTATAATCTAGTTCATATGCAGCCTATAGTCCGGTCGATAGTACAGTCTATAGCCTGGACTAGGTTCTAAAAGTAACTATAGGCTGACTAGTAGACTATAATTTAAACTTCACACAAATCATTAATCTCTTTTAACTCACCTGTATCATTCTGGTTAAATACTCCCTGGTCTCCATTAAATATTGTTTAACTTGCATATTTGCTTGAAGATTATGAAACTCTTGCACCTCCTCCAAAGCCTGTATAAGTTGTATTAAAGTACGTCCCGATAAGTTAACATTATCACAATTCAACTTTTCTATTTCCTGGGCAATTTCCGCAAACCATAATTTTAATTGAGGATTACTTTCGATTTTCGAAAGAGGTCGAGAACCCGAAAAAGCTTCACTCAATTCATTGACACGATCTAATGCCTCTTTTTTAAAATCATTCCACCTTTGTGATTTTTCTTGCATTAGAGTGCGTAAAATTTCTTTGACCACCAATTCCAGTTGAGAACAATTTAATAGCAACTCAAATAAATCACTTTCTTCATAATGTAATTCCGTGCGCACTAGTTTTACTATTTGCTCGACTTTTTGTGTAACAGAACCTCGTGAAATTTCATAAATTATGGGAGAAGCATGTGTAAAATACCAACGCAACGAAACATTACATTGACGTATAAGATTGATGATCTTGGTTATATTTTGTAAAACAAAATAATCTGTTAAAACACCATCTCTTAGGATTTCCTTTGATTGCTTCAAAATCTTTTCCATTTTTTCTTTGTGCAACAAACAGAACCCTTTTATGGCATCAGTTTCTATTACCGGCATTAAGGCTGCTTTGGCGGCCTTAAATTGATCCCAGGCATCAACCAAATTAACAGTTATACCCATATATATGGATATAATCCAATTATCGGAGAAAAAACTTATCTACAATTTCACGCATTTGAGCGATTTGTGAATGCAGTATCTTAGGAGAAAAATACAAACAAACATACAGCATAGCGGCCTGTGTGGACAAGGCTGTAGAACGATGATCGGGATGGGGATAAATACTTAATTGATTGTAAATATCATCACATCTGAGGCGTCCTATAACCATATCTACGAAATTTTGTTCAAATTTAAAACGTGAAAAATACGATTCTGGATAATTTGCTACAGCATCTTTAGAAGATTTGCTGCTGTTGATGGTAGTAGTTGTATTTTTATGAGCTACAAAACCGGTGGAACGTAAAAGCATGCAAACATCATCTATATTACTATCGCTGTGAGATTTCGAACCACTATAACGGTAGTAAGACATGAGAAGACGTTCACGAATAATGCCGGGTATGTGAAAGTCAACAATGAGTAGAATGACGCCAAATATGTACAAGGATTCACACTGTAAGAGAGAAAGGTTCAGTTTCATAAAACTGAAGTATAGAGCAGACCATAGTTTCGATTACAGAGCAGACTATAGTCGAGACTATAGATCAAACTATATTGACTAGAGCAGATAGTCTGGACTATAATATCGCCAGTATTAAACTAGATTATAGAGCAAACTATAGTCCGGATTATAGTCTGTACTATAGACCAGACTATAGTCTGGACAGTAGAGCCGAGTATAATCAGGACTATAGAGCATTTTATAGTCTGTAATAGAGAGCAGACTAAAGTCTGAAATTTATTTGTCTTCTTACCATCAACTGCTTGCCCTCCTCATCCTGCAATACCGTCTCTAAAGTCTGCTGTATATAATAACCACGATTCAATTCATCGATAAACTGCTGCAAATCCGAAGCATATTGATGAGAACTCTCAAAGGCCAAATAGAAACGTGTCAATAATTCCAAATAATTTTCACGCAATTCATCGTCTAAATCTTGTAGTTCGGGATTTTGTTCAATTTTTAAATCTTGAGCTTCGGCAATTTTTAAGATAACTAAAGTCCATTATAACTTCACCATATTTCTGCCGGTCGGCTTTAGTTTCCAAACTTGTAGAAAAACAAAAAAAAATTACTGATAATATAACAAAATCTTAATAAAACAAAAAACTTACCGAAATATATCGGGTATATAATCTTTTAAACGTAATATTTCTGCTATAATGGAATTACCCATAGAAACAATACGCAATAGATTTTGGCCACAGGCATTATTTTCCGCTAGAAATTCCGCCATTTTCAAGGAAATTTTTAATAATTTTATAAAAATAACAAACAAAACTGTTTAAATTGTTTATAAACAAATCAAAATGCCGTAGAATGAATAAATTTTCTTTTGTTTAACAACAACCGCACAAGTGAAAAAATTATACTGATCAGCTGTGCTTCTGCATGTCACGACAAGTTGTCTTTCTATTGGAATGTAAACAAATTAGAAAATAGTGATGTAATTTATGTAGCTAATCGATTATTCGAAACAATAATATCTAAGGTTCTATAGTTGAAACGAAAAGTCGACTTTTCGACTTTTTGCATTTAGTTAAAAGTCGACTTTTCGACCTTTCGACTTTTTCCATTTTATGAAAAGTCGATTTTTCGACTTTTCGACCTTTTTCATTTATTTAAAAGTCGACTTTTAGACTTTTCGACTTTTAGTATTTTATAAATGGTCGACTTTTCGACTTTTTCCGACTTTTTTCGACTTTTCGACTTTTTCCGACTTTTTTCGACTTTTTTCGACTTTTTCCGACTTTTTTCGACTTTTTTCGACTTTTTTCGACTTTTCGAATTTTTTCGACTTTTTCCGACTTTTTTCAACTTTTCGACTTTTTCCGACTTTACGACTTTTTGACTATTTTCGACTTATTTATTAGAGTTTTTGACCTCTTTTCCACTTTTTTAAAATTTTCGACTATTTTCGACTTTTTTCGACTTTTCGACTTTTTCCGACTTTTCGACTTTTTCCGACTTTTTTCGACTTTCCGACTTTTCGACTTTTATTTACAAAGTCGACTTTTCGACTTTTTTCATAGACGATAGTCGAGTTATCGACTTTTTTGGAACAAAATAGTCGACTTCGACTTTTCGACTTTTTTCGACAAAAAGTCGATTGTTCGATTATTCGAAAGTCGATTTATAGAACCCTAAGAATATCCCTTGTCACAGAATTCCATTACGATTGAAGAAGCAATTACTTTTGTATTTTGCATCTTCAGAAAAATGAAACACTTTTCTTTGGATTGAAAATTATTTAAATTTATTAATTTTCTATAAATGTAAACTATGTCAATTAATTTCAAAAATGGTTTTCATTTTGGCGAAAAAATAATTTGTAATATGTATAAAGAAGCTAAAACTAATTTCTCTAAGTGTATTTTGACAAAAATTCATTGCTGCAAAATATGAATGAAACAGCTGTTATTTCCATAATTTCCAATAATATCATCATCATTGTTTATTAAAACATTCCAACAAATTACAACCGATTTGGAATTATCAAGCACCCGGTTAATTTTAAGATTAAACTTTTGGACTTTGTTTATAAAGACCAGACAGATTGATAATTTGTAAGAAAAAGTCACAAACAAATAATATACAACAAAGTATTAACACCTTAACACAAACATCTTTTCCTACAAACACACCCACCAACAAAGAAACCCATAAAATGTATCAAAACTATAAACAACTCCTCGTGGAAAAGCAGGATAAGCTAGTGGTAGTTAAATTTAACAATCCCAAAAAGAAGAATTGTGTTAATCGTGTAGCGTATGGAGAAATTGCCAGAGTATTACAGGAAGCTGGTCAAGATGATACCACCACCTTGGTGGTATTTACCGGTGTTGGGGATTTCTATACAGCCGGTAATGATTTATCACAATCAAGCGATATAGAAGATATGGATGCCTATATACGTGAATCTAATGAAATTTTCAAAAAAATGGTGCGTTCCTTTATTGACTGCCCTAAGATTATAGTTTCGTTGGTAAATGGTCCCTGCATAGGTATTGGTACCACCTTGGCTGGTATTTCGGATTTGGTGTGGTGTTCAGAGACAGTAAGTGTCAGCTAATGATGTTACTTTTATTAGTTTTTAATAATATTTTGCGTTTTCTTTCTAGGCCTATTTTGCTGCTCCTTTTGTTAAACTGGGTATTGTACCCGAAGCTGGTTCTTCCTACTTATTTCCTTTGCTAATGGGCCGTTCTAAGGCTTCTGAAGTTTTATTATTTGGCGAAAGACTGTCGGCTCAGGAAGCCTATAATTTTAATTTTGCTTCTCGCATTTATAAACATTCCGAAGTGGACTCTGTAATATGGCCGAAGTTGCGTGAGTTTGCTGAGTTACCTCCTCAGTCATTGCAAATATCTAAGAGATTGTTGCGCAGTGAGGAAAAGAAGGCTTTACTGCATGCCATCGATGTGGAATGTGTAGAGTTGTTGCAGCGTTTTGGCAGTGAAGAGTTTATGAATGCCTTGATACAATTCTCCATGAGGAAGTCGAAATTGTAAAAATTTTACGAAAAATAAAAGATAAAGCAAAAAAAAAATATATATAGTGAATCACTATTAGTGATATGATGAATAGTTTTTAGACAGAAGCAGGAAAATAGCTCCTTATAAAGGAGAATATAATCTTTGGAAGATGTGGAATGGAACTGACACAACATGTATTTCGGAAAAGGGGGTACTACATTTATTAAGATATTTAAGGGGGATAATCCAATGGTAGTTATACTAAAATCTTTCCGTGGGCAACTTTTTGGAAGTATGAGTTCGTACAGTGTCATAGAAATAGGAAAAAAAATTTAACTTCTAAATGGTAAGTCCGATTTGACAAGAGGAAGTATTGTCGAATTTGAGATTTGAATTTGGAACTCATGGCCCCACTAGGGACACGGCCAGGAGCCCATAAGGTAGGACAATGTTAAATTTTTATCATGATTCCATTTCATTTGTGTTCCGATTTAAAAAAAATACGTAAATAGAATCTAGGATTAATGCATTATTATAGACCAACTCACAAAAATGATGCTTGAGTTACCATTCTCAGAATATTGCCATAGGGTTTTACTCAAAATAATTTGGGTTTAGTGTTGTTCGTTCGTCAGCTGGACAGTTTTTAAGATCCGATTGAATAACACCACCTTATGTGAATACGACTTGAACACCACCTTATGTAAATTCGCCTTGATGTCAACATTTCTCTTCATCCTACTTTATTAATGTCATTCCATTTACTCTCATCACATGCCGCCACACTGCCACACTAGCTGTCTCACTCGCTCTAGCACAATAGCAATTGGCATTTGTCATTTTTAATTTATTTCGCCGCACTTATAATTAAATGTCGGTCGCAACGTGAAATTTCCGCAGAATTCTTAAGAAAAATTAACAAAAATACCGTGAAAACTTCAAAAAAATCACAATTAACAAAACATTTTTGTAAAATTATTATTAAACATAAACAATTTTATGAAAAAAACTAAAATTGTCTTAAAATAACTAAAGAAACAAAGACAATTTGAGGTAAAGTTTTTCTCGCCAACCAACGAGAAACAGTTGAACAACAACGTACACGAAAAGCAAAAAGAAAAATTCATAAAGAAACCCAGATTTTTTGAGAAATTATTGTTAAATTTTTTAAAAAACTGTTCAAAAAATGTGTTTAGTTTGTTTTTATTGTTTAAAATTTAATCATTATTATTGAAAAAGTGTTTTTTGTTTGTTGAGAAGAGTGTGTCTTTGATTTTAGATCTTATTTTAGTGGTGGAGTAAAACAAGAAGATGAGACAATTTTTGCTGATATCACACTAGAAAGAAAGTTGACCAGCAGCCATAGCAGAACATTTGTTTTTCTTTGAAAAAATTCCTTTACTAAGATTCCACCAAGTGTTGTGTACAAAGTGTAATTTTGATTTTAAGAAAATTTTCAAGTTTAAACGAAATATTAACAATTTCTCTATTTGTCAATTATTTCAGACAACCAACAGAAGCAGATTATTTAAGTGAATTTTTATAAAATCTGTTTCTGTTAAAAAAAAAACTTACAGGTAAGTCTGATATTTACAATTTAACACAAAAACAAATTCTAACATTCTATTACTTATTTTTAACAAATCTTGAGAAATTCTACTAGTTGTTTTTAAGTATTTCCCATAACCCCTGATCCTCTTAAATAGTTGTAGCCGTCCATCCGTATGCTATGAGCTAATTCCCCGTAAATATTTTTCAAGAAAAGAATGAGGTTAGAAAAGTTCAAACCGGCCGGTTGTAAATGAAGTTCTTTTTTTCTATTTATTTTTGTTTTGCAAAGTATTCCAAAATTATTCTTATTCATTTGCATACGCTGGCAAATTGTATTTTACATATTGCTACTGTGGCTCTGCTGTGCCTGGTGATATTTATATTCAAGGCATAAAATTAAAAGAAAAAAAAATTAATAATTGCACAAACCTTTTTTCTTTTATTAGCATTATACCATTCTTTGTTAATAAGTTTTGCAATATTCCGTCTATCCTCCTCCTCCCTCCTGTTATTTTGTCTAAGTTCTTTGTTTTAGAAAGTATTTTTCTAATATAAACTAGAATAGCTAATAACTTATTTGATTTTTTTTTAGTTGTTTATTTGCATTTTCATGTTTATTTTGTTATGTCTTTTTGTATTTTTTTCATTATGCGGCGAATTAATTAATAATTTTCCGGCGAATTGCTGATAACCGGCAAATTATTGTTTTTTTGTTTTTATTTTCATGCAAGGTTGCTTTAAAATGTAGTAAATAGTTGGAGTAATGAATTAACTACTAAATATACCACACAGTGTTTCACATCAAACAAAAAGGTTTGTAGCAAACACGAGATACGAAAAATTCATTGCTGTTTGACAAACCAGAATTTCCTAGGTTGTCAAACGTATGTATTTTAAATGGGACATCAAACAGATTCTGTTTGAAGGAAAAAATTCTCTGTTTTCTACTACTATATTTTACAGCCATTAATATAATTGTCGAAAGTAAATTGAAGTAGGGTTCTATAAATCGACTTTCGAATAATCGAACAATCGACTTTTTGTCGAAAAAAGTCGAAAAGTCGAAGTCGACCATTTTGTTCCAAAAAAGTCGATAACTCGACTATCGTCTGTGAAAAAAGTCGAAAAGTCGATTTTGTTAATAAAAGTCGAAAAAAGTCGAAAAGTCTGAAAGTCTAAAAGTCGAAAAAAGTCGAAAAGTCGTAAAAAGTCGAAAACTCTAAAATTGTAGAAAAAAGTCAAAAATAGTCGAAAATTTAAAAAAAAGTGTAAAAAAAGTCAAAAACTGTAAAATAATCGGAAAAACTAGAAAAAGTCAAAAAATAGTCGAAAAAAGTCGAGAAAAGTCGAAAATAGTCAAAAAGTCGAAAAATCGAAAAGTCGGAAAAAGTCGAAAAAAGTCGGAAAAAGTCGAAAAAAAGTCGAAAAAGTCGACTATTTATAAAATACTTATAGTCGACAAGTCTAAAAGACGACTTTTAATTAAATGAAAAAAGTCGAAAATCGACTTTTCATAAAATGCAAAAAGTCGAAATGTCGACTTTGTTAATAAAAGTCGAAAAGCCTGAAAGTCTAAAAGTCGAAAAAAGTCGAAGAAAGTCGAAAAGTCGTAAAAAGTCGAAAAAAGTCGGAAAAAGTCGAAAACTAGAAAATTGTAGAAAAAAGTCAAAAATAGTCGAAAATTTAAAAAAAGTGTAAAAAAGTCAAAAACTCTAAAATAGTCGGAAAAAGTCGAAAAAAGTCAGAAAATAGTCGAAAAAGTCAAAAAGTCGAAAAAATCGAAAAGTCGGAAAAAGTCGAAAAAAGTCGGAAAATGTCGAAAAAAGTCGGAAAAAGTCGAAGAAAGTCTAAAAGTCGACTTTTAATTAATGAAAAAAGTCGAAAAATCGACTTTTCATAAAATGCAAAAAGTCGAAAAGTCGACTTTTAACTAAATGAAAAAAGTCGAAAAGTCGACTTTTCATTTCTACTATAGAACCCTAAATGGAAGTAAAAATAATGTTTATTAAGTTATAATTTTCTTCATTTCTTTATTAACATTTACTAATTTATTCTGTTTTAAGTTATTATTAAAGTAGCGTACACGGAAAAATGTCCTACCCAAGAAAAATCTTTTTACAATGCTGACGTCTAATTTGATTTACTCATATTTAGCAATGTATGCATATAATTTGGATTGGTGTTTAATAAATTACCGTTAAAATTTAAAAACAGTGAATTTAATTTTTCTATTTCATAAAAGTTTCATTAATTGCCCCAAAAATATCTTGACTTAATGTCAATTCATTGTCAATTTCAGAAAATTTTATTATATTATCTTGTGAATCCATTACATTGCGATATTAACAAAATTGTTCCTAAGGAAAAGTTTTATTAAATAATGGGGAACGTCGGCAAAAACAAAAATTACTTTATTTTTATCACAGGGGTGATTGAAAAATGGCTTTTGCAATGATACGTCCATTGACCTCCAAAGCTGCTGATTTTCTGGTCCAAGATCGCTAACTGCGGCAACTACTGTAAAGCCTATTTTGTAAAGTTCCGAAATTATTTCGAACACTTTGGCTTCAGTCATTTTACAATTGAAGTTATAAGAAACCGGTTGTTTCTAATTACCGCGAATACCTCTCTCCATAGCGTCTTAGACCATTCTTTTTCACCCTATGGGTGGTTACAAAGCAGTTACTTTATTCAGAAAAATAAGTTTCTATATTAAATTAATTTTAAATAACTTGTGTACAAATTAAAGAAAAATTTAATAGCTAACAAAAAATGTTAATACCTATTTATACCCTACACCACTATAGTGTTAAGGGTATTATGCGTTTGTGCTGATGTTTGTAACGCATTAAAATATTAGTACTACCGATCGACTCAGAATCACTTTCTGATTCGATTTAACGATGTCCGTCCGTCCGTGTGTCCATGTAAACGTTGTTATCAAAGTACAGGTCGCAATTTTCAAGATAATTTGATGAAATGTGGAATACACGTTTGTTTTGACCCAAGGACGAAGCCTATTGAAAATAAAATCGGTATATTATTTCACCTAGCACCCATACAACTCAACCCCCCGAAAAGGGCTTTTTAGCTAATAATTATGTATAATATAAATGTATCTCTATGACAGTTCGCACAACTAAGTTTTATACAAGCCTTGATTATCTTGCCGAGTTTCGAAATGATCGGACTACATTTGACCCTAGCCCCCATACAAAACCCCCTTCAGAAAGTGATTTGAATATCCGCAAATCATTTATTAGCACTGCTATTGCAATGAAATTTAGCACAGACATATATTATATAAATACAAATCTATCCAGCCCATTATATCGGGATCGGTCAACATTTGCTCCTATGCCCCATATAAAGCCTCTCTTAGAAAATAAGATTTTCGTCAATAAATTATTTAGCTTCCGAATAAATCGGAATCAAGGTAATATTCGAGATAAATGCTTTATTATGAAATAAATCAAATTTAATATTCATAACTGATGTAGGGTATCATATGGTCGGCCAAACCCGACTATACTTTCTTACTTGTTTTTCAACTATTTCATGGGGAATCCCTAATGTTCACCTTTCCAAATGATTAACTTAAAAAAATGCCCAACTATGGAATAAGTTTATGGGGGTTCCCAAATATATTTTTTAATAACAAGTGTATTTATGTATGTGTATGTAAAAAAAGCTAAATAATATTTTTATTCGCAATTTCTTAGTCTCTTTAGACTCTAAAGTTTAGAGTTACTTGAGTAAGAATTTAGTTATTTAAATATGTATTGTTGCAAACGAAATAAGAAATCCAAAACGTAATTCCTTCTATTTTCCGAACAGTTTGCACGTTTTACTTTTACTCTAAAATACTCTAAAACATTTAAAAATAACCTTTACAAAATTAACTATTTGTTAAATAATAAATTTATTTAAAATCAACCTCGTTTTAATAAACTCTCTCTTTCTGCCTTTTCAATAGCACTTTAAATTTATCAAGAAATTTAGAAAACATATAAAAGAACGCAAAACAGAACAAGAAGTTAAGCAAACATAAGGTGCGTGTGCGAAATTGAATTATGACGCAGCATACGCAACCAGTTGGTGCTGGTCAACACCAACACCAGCAACATCAGCAGACTTCTACACCGCAGCAGCAACAACATCAAACTACAACGACACCAAACACTAACAACAATACGAACAATAATAACAATTCTTCAACAACGCCTACAACCACAAATAACAATCAAACTCAAACTGTAGCTGTACAGCAACAACATCAACAAAACAACAATAATAATAACAACAACAATAATAACTATCAATCGCAACAACAACAAAATGCCACTGGTGGCCAAATATTTAATCCCCAAATGCCCTCAGCAAATGGTTATGTACCAACACTTGGTATGCCAGCAGCAGCCGCTGCAGCTGCTCATCATCATCATCCACAACAACATCATCATCATCAGCCGTATCAGGCAATGATGCCAGCCGCCATACCAAGTACTGTTTATGTCCACAATGTTACCGCCAATGTTAATTTACATGGTTGGCCTCATACTGCACCACATGGCCCTTGGGTACATCCCGGTGGTGGACCACATTATATACATGGAGATTTGCCACCAGAGCAGGTAAGTGTGAGGAAGAAATTATAGCGATTCTGTTCTAGTTCACTTCTAGTTCAGTTCTAGTTCAGTTCTAGTTCAGTTCTAGTTCAGTTCTAGTTCAGTTCTAGTTCAGTTCTAGTTCAGTTCTAGTTCAGTTCTAGTTCAGTTCTAGTTCAGTTCTAGTTCAGTTCTAGTTCAGTTCTAGTTCAGTTCTAGTTCAGTTCTAGTTCAGTTCTAGTTCAGTTCTAGTTCAGTTCTAGTTCAGTTCTAGTTCAGTTCTAGTTCAGTTCTAGTTCAGTCTAGTTCAGTTCTAGTTTTCAGTTTAGTTCAGTTCTAGTTCAGTTCTAGTTCAGTTCTAGTTCAGTTCTAGTTCAGTTCTAGTTCAGTTCTAGTCAGTTCTAGTTCAGTTCTAGTTCAGTTCTAGTTCAGTTCTAGTTCAGTTCTAGTTCAGTTCTAGTTCAGTTCTAGTTCAGTTCTAGTTCAGTTCTAGTTCAGTTCTAGTTCAGTTCTAGTTCAGTTCTAGTTCAGTTCTAGTTCAGTTCTAGTTCAGTTCTAGTTCAGTTCTCAGTTCTAGTTCATTCTAGTTCAGTTCTAGTTCAGTTCTAGTTCAGTTCTAGTTCAGTTCTAGTTCAGTTCTAGTTCAGTTCTAGTTCAGTTCTAGTTCAGTTCTAGTTCAGTTCTAGTTCAGTTCTAGTTCAGTTCTAGTTCAGTTCTAGTTCAGTTCTAGTTCAGTTCTAGTTCAGTTCTAGTTCAGTTCTAGTTCAGTTCTAGTTCAGTTCTAGTTCAGTTCTAGTTCAGTTCTAGTTCAGTTCTAGTTCAGTTCTAGTTCAGTTCTAGTTCAGTTCTAGTTCAGTTCTAGTTCAGTTCTAGTTCAGTTCTAGTCAGTTCTAGTTCAGTTCTACTTCAGTTCTAGTTCAGTTCTAGTTCAGTTCTAGTTCAGTTCTAGTTCAGTTCTAGTTCAGTTTCTAGTTCAGTTCTAGTTCAGTTCAGTTCCGTTCTAGTTCAGTTCTAGTTCAGTTCTAGTTCAGTTCTAGTTCAGTTCTAGTTCAGTTCTAGTTCAGTTCTAGTTCAGTTCTAGTTCAGATCTAGTTCAGTTCTAGTTCAGTTCTAGTTCAGTTCTAGTTCACAAATTATCTTATCATTTTATGTTTCAGGGTGCTCCTGTCATTCAACCCATGGGTGCCATGCCCGTTACTTTACAAGCACCAAATGCCTTAGGTGGCCCTGTTATGAATCCTAATCCCAATGCTATCAGTGGCGGTACTCGTGGATCTCGCCGAGGCCGCGGACGTGGTGGCACTAGTGGCTCAAGACGTGGTGATTACAATATGCAACGACATCCTCAACCCGAAGGCAGTCCAGCACCACAACAAGGGGGACAAATAATCCACAAGATATGCAACAAAGGACAACAGACAACAGATGGCCAACAAATGGTGACAGCACTACCACCATCATATGTGCCACATCCTCAATATGCTGCTCATGCACCACAATATCCCTATGCTTATCCAACGTTTTTTGCCCCTCAACAGCATATGATACATCCCGGCCAAAGTGCAGCTGCACAACAGGCAACCGGTACTCCACTATACTTCTCTACTATGCCTGTGTATAATGGACATCAGATGTATAATTATGGTTATTATTTGCCACCCGTAATGAATCAATCGGAATATCAATATGGTGAAGAAGTGGGAGTAGCTGGTCCTCTGGGAGATGAACGTCAGCCAGCAGGTGAAGGTGGTGCCATGATGTGGCATCAACAACCGATGTATACTGATGAGTACGGCATGAGTCCCGCTGATATGCATGCTGTCTCCACAGATGATATGAATCATAATGCCTCATCTATGGGTTCGGCTAATGAAACACCCAATCTTTTAAGTCCCAACTATACACCCATGTATGAACAAATGACACAACAAATGGGAGTTATGCATATTTATGATGATCCTCAAATGGGTCAAATACAAGTTATGCATCCTCAGCCAGGAGTGCCACAGGTTAGAAAAATTTTGCATATTTACTTATATAACTGATTTGAATGATTTTTTTTTATATTTTCTCAAATTTAGCTGGAAGAAGAATTATCAGAATGTGGTTCACAACCTTCTACAGCACCCATACAAATGGTACCAGCAGCTACTGCTGCTGTTCCTCCACTTCCTATGATTATAGAACCTCATTATATACCAGTCACAGGTGGTGCTATAATGCCAATTGATGAAACTCTCACACCCATTGCAACAACACCTCAGCATCAACAACAGATTCAACAGCCAGCACTTCAACAGCAACAACAACAACAACCATCAATTACTGGGGGTAAGTTTTATGTTTATTGTTTTTTAAATTCAATTATTAAGTTGGCAAACACAATGCTGCAGTCCATTTTAGTTTAAACTACTGGACAAATGTTTTATTTTAAATGCATATAATTGCTGTATTTATTTTTTGTCCAAATATCTGTGCCAATATATAAGACTGCAAACAAGTGTTTATTTCTTTAATACTTAAGATTCTTCGGTCATTTAAATAACATATGAATATTAGAAAATCCTAAACAAAGTCAACATTCGCCAAATTTGTAAAGCTGTTTTTATAATCTTTAGATTTTTTTATAGAAAGTCAGGAAAAAAATTTTTTAAATTTTCACTAAAAATTCAAAATTTCACTAAAAATTAAAATTCCACTAAAAATTAAAAATATTACTAAAAATCCAAATTATTACTAATAATTCAAAATTTCACTAAAAATTCAATTTATCAGTAGTATTTCACTAAAATATCAAAATTTTACAAAAATTAAAATTTCCACTAAATATTCAAATTTTCACTAAAAATTCAAAATTTCACTGAAATTTAATTTAATAAAATTTCACTAAAATTCAAAGTTTTACTAAAAATTCAAAGTTTCACTAAAAATTCCAATTTTTACTAAAAATTCAAAATATTACTAAAAATTCAAAATTTCACTAAAAATTCAATTTATCAGTAGTATTTCACTAAAATATCTAAATTTTACAAAAATTAAAATTTCCACTAAATATTCAAATTTTCACAAAAAATTCAAAATTTCACTGAAATTTAATTTAATAAAATTTCACTAAAAATTCAAATTTTTACTAATAATTCACAATTTCACTAAAAATTCAAATTTTTACTAAAAATTCAAAATATTACTAAAAATTCAAAATTTCACTAAAAATTCAATTTATCAGTAGTATTTCACTAAAATATCAAAATTTTACAAAAATTAAAATTTCCACTAAATATTCAAATTTTCACTAAAAATTCAAAATTTCACTGAAATTTAATTTAATAAAATTTCACTAAAAATTCAAATTTTTACTAATAATTCACAATTTCACTAAAAATTCAAATTTTTACTAAAAATTCAAAATATTACTAAAAATTCAAAATTTCACTAAAATCCAAATTTTTACTAATAATTCAAAATTTCACTAAAAATTCAATTTATCAGTAGTATTTCACTAAAATATCAAAATTTTACAAAAATTAAAATTTCCACTAAATATTCAAATTTTCATTAAAAATTAAAAATTTCACTGAGATTTAATTTAATAAAATGATTTTCAAAAATTCAAAATTTCACTAAAAATTCAAAGTTTTACTAAAAATTCAAATGTTTACTAAAATTCAAAATTTTACTAATAATTCAATTTACCAGTAATTAATTCAAAATTAATTCACTAAAAATTCAAGTATTATTTCACCAAAAACTTAATTTTAAATAAAAGTTAAAAATTTTCACCAAAAATTCAATTCATTTTCAATGAAATTTAAATTTTTCAATAAAAATTCAAATTCACTTAAAACTCAACTCGTCCATAAAAATTAAATTTTTCACTAAATTTCAATAAAAATTCCAATTTATCAGTATGATTTTACTGAAAATTCAAATTTTCACCAAAAATTTAAATTTTCACCAAAATTCAAATTTTCACCAAAAATTTAAATTTTCACCAAAAATTCAAAATTTTCACCAAAAATTCAAATTTTCACCAAAAATTCAAATTTTCACCAAAATTTCAAATTTTCACCAAAAATTCAAAATTTTCATCAAAAATTCAAATTTTCACCAAAAATTCAAAATTTCACTAACAATTTAATTCACTAAAAACTTAATTTTGACTAAAAATCCAATTTATTACTATTATTTCACCAAAAACTAAATTTTCAAATAAAATTTAAATTTCACTAAAAATTCCAAATTTCACTAAAAACTAAATTTTCACTAAAAACTCAACTTGCCAATAAATATTAGATTTTTCACTCAGTTTCAATTAAAATTTACTATTTCACCAAAATTTCCATTTTCTATAAAAATTAGATTTTTACTAAAAATTTCGAAAAATCGTATATAGTGCTTAATGAACGCTGTTCCTTAGAATTATATAATCTGGAATAATATTGCTCCCAAGATAGTTGAATCTAATTTGGATGAAAGACTTGCAATGCCAAAGAGAGAGTACCAGAGTTTTAATCCTTTCTCCGCATCCGTTCCCAGTCAGAATACTTACCATCTTGCTAACTTTGGACTTGCTCATTCTCAGGAGGTTTCTCGTTCTGGCCTCTCTAATGGCATATCCATATGAACTTTTGCATTCATCAACTTTGTACTCTCTGTAATGATTTTATATTACACTTTTTGTCCAAAGAAATACCCCAGATTATTGAAGCATACCATAGCATGGTTCTAATCACACTTCTATATAAGCAGTGTGTCATAGTGGGACCCAAATTTGTCTGTTATTCTCTAACAAACTGCAATCACTATGTCAAATTAGTTACCTATTTAAAATAATACATATGCATGAGAAGAAATGAGGCTCAAGGTGTTTCAAGAGACATGTGCAAGTCTCACATTTATCTATTTTCTGTTGCTTAGTATAACAACTATACCATAGTTAATTTCTCCCCTTTGTTGAATAACTAAACTTGTATAAAATTAAAAATTTATTACTTTTCTTATAAAAAAAAATCGCTTCTGAGGTCAATTATTTTTTAATCTTAAATCTAAAGTGTTTTGCTTTAAATGGAAGCAAGAAAAAATTATACAACAAAGAAATATTTATAACATATAAAGTCAATACTACCACCATACTATAGTAAATAGACTCGTGAGTATTTTGCAAATACTATATTATAATTTGAACAAATCCAAATTCAACTAAAATACATCAATCATTTCTACAGTATAATACTTGTTGTATTACTATATACTCGAATAATATATTTTTCTTATTGTTTTTGCAAAACTGCTAAAGTACTCTTGATTATTATTGTTTTTATTAAAAACACAATATTGAATTTTTTGTTGCTTAGTTGAGTTTTTTTATGTCAGCTATATCCATCACATGTTTATATGTAGTAATAACCTATAGTATTGGTCTACAATATCTTTATGTGTTTTGTTGCGTCCATTGTTATCAGTTCTTTATTTGTGAAATTTTATTATATTTTTTGCATTTTCATTAGAATCAACTATTAACAGTCTCTACATTGTAATGGCAAAACCAATTAACTATGTAGAATTTTTGAAAATGAGTGTGTGAATTTGTTTTGAAAAAAGGAAATATTTTATTTGTTTAGTTATTCAAAATGGAAAGAATGAGAGTAGTTAAGTTAATTACTTAATTTTGATAAATAGCAACTCAACTTTATTTTTAAGTTTAGGTAATATTAGTTTTTTTTACTTTCTGTACTGACTTTAATTGCAAACTTATATTCTGATTGCAATTCATAGAATGCAGTACTGAACAGTACAGAACTGAACAGTACAGAACTGAACAGTACAGAACTGAACAACAGAACAGAACTAGAACAGAACTAGAACAGAACTAGAACAGAACTAGAACAGAACTAGAACAGAACTAGAACAGAACTAGAACAAACTAGAACAGGACTAGAACAGAACTAGAACAGAACTAGAACAGAACTAGAACAGAACTAGAACAGAACTAGAACAGAACTACAACAGCACTAGAACAGAACTAGAACAGAACTAGAACAGAACTAGAACAGAACTAGAACAAACTAGAACAGAACTAGAACAGAACTAGAACAGAACTAGAACAGAAACTAGAACAGAACTAGAACAGAACTAGAACAGAACTAGAACAGAACTAGAACAGAACTAGAACAGAACTAGAACAGAACTAGAACAGGACTAGAACAGAACTAGAACAGAACTAGAACAGAACTAGAACAGAACTAGAACAGAACTAGAACAGAACTAGAACAGAACTAGAACAGAACTAGAACAGAACTAGAACAGAACTAGAACAGACTAGAACAGAACTAGAACAGAACTAGAACAGAACTAGAACAGAACTAGAACAGAACTAGAAACAGAACTAGAACAGAACTAGAACAGAACTAGAACAGAACTAGAACAGAACTAGAACAGAACTAGAACAGAACTAGAACAGAACTAGAACAGAACTAGAACAGAACTAGAACAGAACTAGAACAGAACTAGAACAGAACTAGAACGAACTAGACAGAACTAGAACACGAACTAGAACAGGAACTAGAACAGAACTAGAACAGAACTAGAAACTAGAACAGAACTAGAAACAGAACTAGAACAGAAACTAGAACAGAAACTAGAACAGAACTAGAACAGAACTAGACCGAATTAAAAATCATATGGCAAAAAATCTGAAACATGTTGAATATATAGGAAAAATGAGTACATATTTCAATCCTGCTTTCTAAACAGTTTGGCATTGATTTAAATTCCTTAATCTTATCTCAAATTTTGTTTTTGTTTTCATTATGGAACTGCCTTACCTTTACGTTTTATTAGTTCTCTTTTAATTTAGCTCTCATTAATTGAGCACCACTTAAAAACGATAATCTTCATCCTTGATTAGATTAAAAAACTAAGGAATTCTAATTAGCTTTTAGAACAAATATGTTCTAAACTTATTATTCGAAAAACCTTAACTATTCTTCTTTGTATTTAACAGTTATAAATTTGTATACAGTGACAGTTATTGACAGGTTGACAGATTTAGACTAAAACCTTTGAGTAGTCAATAGTTTGTAGGTTAAACAGTACTTTCACAAATTTCTTGTCGGTTGTCAAATATTGAAATGTTTAAAAGGATTTGTTTTTTTAGTAATTTTGTGAAAACTATTTAGTTGTTTGATTTTCAGTCTAGTTCTTCTACTACTTCCTTTTCTCATAAATTATAATATAATATTCTAATCTTTGATTACCAATACAGCACAGGGTCACGTTATTCGATATACTTTTTGTTAAACATTTAGATAATTATTCTTTTAGGTTTTTTTATTTTAGTTGTTATTGATATATTTATACAATGATTTATAATATCTACAATGTATGAACGTTTATAGAGATATTTTATACCCATAAAAAGAACTGAGTGTTATAAACTCGTGTGTTTTATTTTATAAGCATGTATTTAGGTACTTATTTATATACCTACAACTTGCTGAATTTTATAGTTGTCCTACTTGAGTCCAAAACTCTACGCGTACAGTTTGTTGTATCGTCTAAAAAAGCACTTATGTTTGATAAGATTTCGTTAGGTATTTAAGTTGCTAAATGCAATTTAGATTAAGTTTTTCCTCTATTTTTTTTTATTACTTTTTCATTAAACATTTGTTCGAGTATTTGTTGCTCAATATCGATAAAAAGAATTGTGTTATATTTTATTATTGTTTTTTTTTCTTTTTCTATTAATTATTGTTAAGTAATTTAATTTCAATAAACAATTTAATTAAAAATTTATTTTTGTCTGTCTGTCAGGTTAATATATTGGGTATAGTTGATTTAAATGTGATTAACAGAACACTTTGAGGGGATTTGAAAGAAATTTAAATTGTTTGTTATTGGTTTAAAATTTCACTTAAATCATTAACAATTGTCACATTTGCAAGTTTGTGCTCTTGGCCTTATGGGTCATCTATGGCCAGTACTTTGGGTTTAAGGAGTGTTTAACTAAATTATACTCGTACTCAATATGTGATACATAAATGATTGTTTCTTTATCATGTCAATGATGGCTTTACCATTAGGATAACGCATTATAAAAGCACTTTTAAGTTCAGGATGGTTGGAAGCAGAGTAAAGAGTCTGTATGGCTAGTAAGTGCAAAAAGAAGTTATTAACAGCTCCTTCCTTCAGCGTCAGCTGTTGTGAACTTGTGACACAGTCCACGCATGCTGCTATTGCGCTGTAGTCGTGGAAAAAAACAATATTGTGTGTAAGACATAGTTGGAGCGGACAGCATTAACGAAAGATTAGTAATGATGAACAAATCGGTTTTCCCTGAATGCGAGACTTCTGAAGGTGGTACCACGGACATTGCTCTATAGAGAGATTGATAGTGATTAACGTTCGTGCTAATCTCTTAGAGCATAAGGAACAGATTTTAAAAGACTGTAATGTAGAAGAGCTTCTTGAATCTTTGAAGACGTTTTTGGAAAAACTTGAGACTCAAAAGTTTAGGGAGATTGCTTTGACCTATAATAGGGAACATGATAAAGCCTGTGGAGTTATCTTATGAACCTAATGGGGGATGATATTACAAAATAATAGAAAAGATGGACGCTACGGTTTTCAGAGGATGTGTGTGTTCTGAAGGTGATGACACAGACATTGTTCTAGAGGGTGGTATGAGGAATATATTTTAAAATACTATTATGTAGACGAGTTTCTGGGATTGTTTCAAGATACAAATTTGTTACACACTGAAATTTGGGGTGATGGCTTTGTCCTCTGATACGGAGCATGATATCCCTGGGATATCTAGTCATACCTACAACTGAAGAAGTCAAGAGGACGATTCAAAGAAAGTATATCCACGGCGTAAAGGATGACAATCTCGTCAACTTGGGTAGAGGAGTTGCATAGTGCCCCTCAAGATTGACCACACAAAGGAAAGGAAAGCGAATGACAATACTCGGAAATCTATGGCTTTTCTGAATAGGATAAATCAGTGAGATCCAGAGTCGTTATCGGCAAAGAATAGGTGGGTACCTTCTAAAAGACACCGATAGGACATAGTAGGATTTATGGGTTCGGAAGTGTCAACTTGAGGTGATCTTCTTCTAGGTAGCAGCAGAAAGGTGACATTGTCAGTCTGACAAACATCCGTGAGGGTGAAGAACCGGCTGCATCAACTACTTGCAGATCCGATATGAATAAAAAGTAGGTGTTGGCTCTGCTACGAAACGATTAGATATTCGTGAAGGGTGAAGAGTATTGAGAAATAGCATATAGAAATGCCCATATCAGACACGGAAGAAAACCTGCCGCGGAAAACAAGAGTAGTTCTGGAAAAACTAAGATCGGGATGGAGCAACAGGCTCAATGCCTACTGGTCACGTATAGACCGTGCCGTCCCCAACGAATGACCTGCATGTGGTCAGGGTCCTCATGATACCCACCACATATTCAACTGCTCAGCCAACACTACTTCACTCTGTCCAATGGATTAATGGACGCATCCAGTTGAAGTAGCCCAATTTTTAGGCCTGGACATGGATGTAGAACCCCCCAACTAGATTATTTTATAGTTTTAGCTGTTACAACAACAACATAAAAAGGATTTTTACTATTCATGTGATATTTTAAAATTTACTGAAAATTTTCAAAAAATTCAAAAAACTTTTATTTTAACCCTCGTATATTTTGTATAAAAACCGATAATTATTTCTCAATATGTTCTGATAAAATGGTCAGTTATAGAGATAAAGAAAAAATAACGTAATATACTACATAAATGTGGAATTATTTCCACAGCATTGAAGGGTTACTATACACAATCAAAGTGACTTTATCTAAAGCAAAAGATAAAATGAAATCACACCTTAAACACCAGCTAAATAAACAATTAATAAAACCAAACAAATAAACTTTAGTTTGAACCGTAACAAAAAGGATAATTATTAAAAAAAGACAAATTACAATTACTACACTTTAAAATCAACATCTTTGGAAAAATTATTAAATAAAATTGATATCAAATCTTAGCACATTGCATGTGTTTTTTTTTGCGCCAATATATTAAATAAAACAAGTAAGAAATTATAGTCGGGCGAGGCCGACCATATAATACCCTACACCTTTGACAAAAATATAATGTGATTTAGTTGCCATAATAAAGCATTTAAGTTGAATTGTACCTTGCCTTAGATATATTGTTGAATAAAATTGTGGACATTTAAGTGAAATTTTGATGGGGGCTTTTCATAGGGGCTAGGGTCATATGAGAACCTATTATTATGGAATTCGTGGGGGTCATCAAGTCTTGTATACAACTTGGTTATTGCAGCTTTTTGTCGAGATATGAGTATATTAAACATAATTATGAACTTAAAAGCCCTATTCGGCGGGTTCAGTTGTATGGGGGCTAGGTGAAATAATGGACCGATGTAAACCATTCAGGCTTCATCTACGGTACCATAAAAGATCATGTGCCAAATTTCATTGAATTATCTCCAAAATTGCGACCTGTAGTTTGATTACATGTTTTAAAAGCCCTATTCGGGGGTTCAGTTGTATGGGGGCTAGGTGAAATAATGGACCGATGGTAACCATTTTCAGTAGGCTTCGTCTACGGTACCATAAAAGATCATGTGCCAAATTTCATTGAATTATCTCCAAAATTGCGACCTGTAGTTTGATTACAAGGTTTACATGGACGGACGGACGGACGGACGGACAGACGGACGGACGGACGGACAGACGGACGGACGGACAGACGGACGGACAGACGGACGGACAGACGGACGGACAGACGGATGGACAGACGGACGGACAGACGGACGGACAGACGGACGGACATAGCTAAATCGATTCAGAAAATGATTCTGAGCCGATTGGTATACTTTAAGGTGGGTATAGGACCAATATTATTGTGCGTTACAAACATCAGCACAAACCCAATATACCCTCCCCACTAAAGTGGTGTAGGGTATAAAAACTAATAAAAAATGCAAAATAAATATAACATGAAGACGTAGTGAATCATATTTTTAGAAGAATAAACTCTTTAACTTAACAATGGACGGAAGCTTTTATTTTCAATACTGTACCGCAAAACAAAGATATTTTTATTCTGCTAAAAAAAACATTCTTTGTTACTAGACACAGCAGAAACAATAGGATTTATAATTTTTTTTTTTTTTTTTTTCATTTCAATATTTATAAAAGTCAATGACTGACTGCGTTTTGATAAAAGAACAACAACAGCACCAACAATAATAACAATTTATTTATTTTTTTTATAAATATACATTTTGTTTTGTTTATGTAAGAAATTGTTATATATTGACATGGATAATAAAATTGACTCTTCAAAAAGGATGTTTGTTTGGCAATGATAAGGAAGAAACAATTGATGCGGTCGTATTAATGTTGAAGTAAAATAGCAGTTTGCTAAACTTTTAAAAAGTTGTAAAATATTTATAGATTTTCTTTAGGGTATTTATATGGCAACAGGTGTTGGGGAATTTTTAAAGGAGATTTTATGATTTTATGGATTTTTTATGGAATATTTAACTTTATTAATTCATTCGATTGCAATAATCAATAATGTGTTGGCTTAGATTTAAAAGGGTTATGTACAATTAGATGAAACTCCCACGGAGTTGATTTTTCATTAAGTTTTAGCTATAAGGGCCTTGACACTTTTTAATCACTTTTACTATTCCAGGACTGAATGGAATGGAATCTATCAGAAATCAGCCTATAATAGCGGAAAACGATGATTTTATAGAGAGACTAGGGAGTCGTAACATTCCAACTACTATTAATGGCTTGGCTTAGATTTAAAAGGGTTATGTACCATTAGATGAAACTCCCAAGGAGTTGATTTTTCATTAAGTCTTAGCCATAAGGGCTTTGACACTTTTTAATCACTTTTACTATTCCAGGACTGAATGGAATCTATCAGAAATCATCCTATAATAGCGAAAAACGATTATTTTATAGAGTAACTAGGGAGTCTTAGCTTTCCAACTACTAAGTTCTAAACCGAATTTATCAAAAATATGATTTTCTCCAAAAGCAGTCATCTGTCTGAAGTCATTTTCCCTTACTTTAACTTCGATCTGTTTATTAATCCTTGCTGTAGTCTGCAATCGAAAAAGCTGATTAATCTAGCAGTTTAAATGGGTTACCTCCCAGCAATATTCTCCAGTTAGTTGTGGAACCTTTTCTCTTACCATTTTAGACTAAAATTCTTTATTCTAGGACAATGGTAAGTTCAAACGTCTCTATTTCTTCACCATTATCTCATTATCTACAGAAGCCCGTATCTTTTGGCCCCAATACCCATTAAAATTTTTACCAGAGTCCTAAGGCTAGAACTATTTAGTCTAATACACCTTTGCAATCAATTCAACTATTCCAGGACTGATCGATATTGTATTACGGAATCTATCGGAGATCCTATAGTAGTGACAAATGGGTGATTTTCCAGAGTGACGAGAGAGTCGTAGCTTTCAGAGTACAAAGTTGTAACTTGAAAAGTATGATCTTCTCCAAAAGCAGTCATCTGTCTGTAGTTATTTTGCCTTTGGTTAACTTCGATCTAAGATTATAAAAGGCATACGATAGTTTTGCAAGATCAGGAGCTGATCAACGAGTCTAGAAAGATGCAACTTGATAAGACGTACTATGTTTACCATTATTAACAGATCAGTTTGCAAAAACTGCTACTATAAGGAATTATGATTCGCACTTAATTACTGTTTTTGTGGTCATTATCATCGACTGATCCTGGGGCATATCTTTTGATCTTTTTGTGGTCTTTCACAAATCTTGGATAGATATTAGATATCTCTATGTGCGACCATTTCTGCTTGAGTTTAACTAAAGATTTAGTGTATTTATTTCAAGCTGATTTGAAAGGTACAACCAGAGACTTCTGCGTCTCACTAGATTAATTTTTTGAACCTTTAGTAACTGTCACTAGTCCTCGATATTATGGGATTCTTACGACTCTTCGATCTTGATGTGGTCTTTTTAGACTAACATAAGTCTGATTTAACAGATGTAGCGCTTGTAGTCTGCCGATCTACCCTTGTTTACCGAATTGCTACATCGGTTTCCATGACCAGCGGTTTCTAATGCTAATGATCCTCTTAGTAAAAAACGATTTCATTTTGCCGCACTTTTCATTTCTTACTATTGTTTGTTCTTGGGAGAGGAGAGATGTGGTGATCGTTATCGCTGGTTTTTACTCTTTTTTGGTCGCCTTTTTCGCTACTTTACATCCTGTGGTCCATAAACCGATTGTAAAACTAAAAGCAATTGATGTTGATTCCTTAGTTAAGGATTTTTCGTCTTCATTTAACTGAACTGATCACTTGTTGACGTTTTCTCCTTTGGGACGTTTTCTCCTTTTGAGAAAGAGGGACTTACATCTAGTGTGTCCGAGTGAATGATCGTGTTCGGCTAGTCTCTTTCGTTTACCCTATTCTCAGATCTAACTTTCAGATTGATTCAAAGAGCAGTTTTTTGGATCAGCTGCCGAGACATGAGTTAAGAAATTTTGTCTAATAAACTTCGTTTTACTGAACTGATCATTTCTCATTGATGAGTGATCGTGTTCGGTTTAGTGCAAGGTTTTAGTGTGAATAAAGTAATAGTGAGTATATCTTAGTTCTGTAGTAGAACTAATGAGTGAGTGATCGTGTTCGGCTCGGTCTCTTTCGTTTGCCTTATTCCCGGTTGATTTTAAGAGCAGTTTTTAAGATCTTTAATAATGGCTGTTAATGAAGGAATTTTGGCTAAAAAACTTCGTGTTACTGAACTGATTACTGATGACTGATCGTGCTCGCTGGAGTGCAAAGTTTTAGTGTAATCTAGATTTTATCATTATGCTTACCGGACTTCTACAACAGTAATAGTGAGCATATCCTTGTTCTATAGTAGATCTAATAATTGGATGATCGTGTTCGGCTAGTCTCTTTTGTTTACCTTATTCCTGATTTTTACTTCCTGCTAATTTTAAGAGCAGTTTTCAAGATCTTTAATAACAGCTGTTAATGAAGAAATTTTGGCTAAAAAACTTTGTTTTACTGAACTGATTACTTCTCAGTGATGAGTGATCGTGCTCGGTTCAGTGCTAAGTATGAGTGTGATTTAGATTTTAACATTCTTTGGCTGTGCTACCCAGACTTCCATAACTGTAATAGTGAGCATATCTTCGATCTGTAGTAGAACTAATGATGCAGCAACTAGTAGTCAAGGAGGCACTAGTTATGGATTCGCATAGAGCGCTAGTGAGCTTCTGGTCCACAGTCTCTCATTACAGTGAGTCATGGGCTTACTATGCACTCCTTATTATTGCCCATTCCGTAAACTTTTGATATCGTTGATCATCCATTTTGAAATGGATCCGATCAGTACATTATTTCCAAAAACAGACTTGGTTTTACTTTGAAAATAATATTTTTCAAGAGAAAAATTGAGAACTATTCCTGAACGTTAATTGTTTGTTGTTAATTCTATTATAATACTTTAAATTTAACCAATAATTGTGATTATTTTTCATATAGTATCTTAATAATGAAGTATAATTTTCTAATTTCATTTAATGAAAACATGTTTTAGTTTTCAAAGCTATTTAATGTAAACTTTTGTAAATGAATGTGTAAATGTGTGTAATGAAGTTAACCTTACTTGGCAACAATAATAAACATTTTAATAGAATTCTAATGCATCATTTTTATTTTAATTACAACAGCATTCAATTAAAAAGGTGCATAAAAAACTACCCTCTTGCTGTTGCAAAATAGAAAAAAAAAATCACAAAAAAAGTAATTTTTAACAAACCAACTCTAACCTAGACACTAGCAGAGCAGTGGTCGGCTGTTATAAATAGCAGGAGCTGGAAAGTAATTAGGGAATTACAAATATACAATTTAAATTTTAATTATTATTACATACATGCCTTTTCTAATTTATCTTTAAAAGTAATATAAGTGTAAAAAATCTCTTTGTGTCTATCACTGCTGTAGACTATAGCAATTTATTTTGTAGTTTTTACAATTTACACTTAAACTTGTATTTATCAATACGACGTTTACATACATATTTAGACAGTTTGCAAATACATAGTTTCAGTTTTAGTTTGTTTTTTCAATTTGATTTACAAAAATCAAACCCACTTACAGTTTTTTTTAAGGTTTTTCATATTTTTTTTTGCTATTTTTATGAAAAACATTTATTTTATTGAGGAATTTGCAAATTTTATTTAATTTCTCAAATATCTGTCAATTTTAATTAATTATGTGTTAATGGTTTTAAATTTAAATAGTTTTGATTTTTGTAATTTAAAAATTTCCTAGATGTTTAATGTCTTTTATAATTAATTTCTAATTTATTGAAAACACTGAAATGCGGATGCAATATGATATTTTATATTGATTGCTCTTTAAAGGAGTCGTATTTTAAACTTTCAGAATCTATGTAATTATAATAAAAAAGCGAATGATTACAGAAGAATGTCTAAGTGCTTAACGTGATCCTGCCTTGAACCTTGACGGCCTTATTTCATGGTGGTATTTTTCATCCACTGGGTAGACTTGAGAATCTTTCTGAATTCTTTAATAAAGAATGATTACAGAATATAAGATCCATTTGTAGGAATTTTCTCTTATACATATGTAACTCAGGATATTTTCCACTCTATATTAGATCGTTTTGCTTAGGTAGCTGCTATTTATTCTCTAGTTCAGGAAATACCTTGAAGTATTCATGTCATTTATGTTCTTTTTATGTTATTTCGCCCTGCTCTATACTGCTTCAAAGTGGAAGTCAGAGAAAGCTTTTGCTCTCTTTGATTGCATCTTAATCGTGCTTGGTACAGTCATGATTGCATAACTGTTCAGATTTTGATAAGAACTAAGATTTTTGACTATTATTATTAGACATTGGTGGTTAGCTATAGACATTTATCATCTTTCTGGGAACATATAGATTCTGTTTTAAAAGAACTGATCATTTGTGAAAGCCAACAACGAATCCAGCAAGCAAATACCCTGTTCTGAAGTAAATCGTAAAAAGCATTAAGCATCAGTCGAAATTTTGGGGAAAGATTTGCTCATTTCTGTTCCGGGAGGTTTTCACTTCAAACTCATCTATTGTAAAGAACTGTTCAGTTAAAATTTGGATGCACTATACTTTGAATTGTAGCGCCTTTGGTGTAAGGAGCCAAAATAATATATTCAAGAGCGTTCTATCAATAAACTAACTCTCTCATCTTCGCAACAATCCACAACTACACTGAATGTTACGAATCGGAAATAAGCCGAAACATAGATCTTACACGCAGAGAACAGTCGTACAATAACAAAGAACGAAATTTTGTCGCTAACACTTCATAAGAAAGCTCTTGCAACACATTTAAGGGTGTTTGTGGCCGCACATATCCCTGTATCCTATTTAGCATTTAGCCCCACAGTTACTCCCCTGAGTAGCACCGAACTAATCTACTGGGATTCAAACTCAGCCATTACATGAATCCCGGAATAAATCAAACAATAACTGGTAACAGGACGAATCCTGCCTAACCGATTCCCATAGTACCAGTATGGTTTTCGGGTCAGACTCTAAGTAAAAAGATTTCAAGAAATGACCGAGGGGGCTAATGACTCTTTTGAATCCCGACATGACTAGAGTTACCGCTTTTACTCTCGCTTGCAATACCACCAAGGTGAGTTGCCCGAGGGCTGTGTGTTTGACAAAGGCGAAGAATTCCTATATAGCGTTCTATAAAAAGAATTATCGCTCAATATTCAGAACCTCTTTTTCCTGAATGTACACAGAGGGAAAAAGAAATATACACGCCTGGTACCAAATTGACATCAAAGAGTTTATAATTTTTCAATAACAACCGTTGTCAATGTATATACATACGTACGACAACACTATCGCAACAATTCGTTAATAACGAATCGTTATCGAAATCTAAATTTTATACACATCCGTTGTCTAAAATTTAGATTAGGATAACGAATTGTTGCAATGTTGTCAACATTACATAGTGTTGTCGTACGTATGTATATACTTTGACAACGGATGTTATTGAAAAATTATAAATAGTTTGGTGTCAATTTGGTACCAGGTGTGTATATTTATTTTTCCCTCTGTGTAGTTCCTTAGAATTTTCTAATCAGTGTTTCTGATGAATATAATATGTGAAGTGATATCGATTCCAAAATATTGTGATCTCCTATATTCGCCTGAATCTGTTCGTCAAATTTTGTAGTGCTGTGATCGTAAACTGCTAGTTCTGTTTTCATTGGGGTTTCAAATTAATAATGATTTGACTATCGAACTCCACAAATAAAGAGATTCGATTTTCAAATTTAAAAACTAAATTTTTGTCAAATCAAATTTCATTAACAATTCACAGTTGTTAAGAACACAATCAACTATTGTGAATGAAATATTCAAATTAAAACAAAATAAAATGAAGAAGAAAAAGTTCGTTCGTGAATGAAGTTCGTTCTGGTCGTAAATAAATAATTCAAAGTTTCTTCCATTTGTTAATATTTTATATATTTTTATTTAAAATTGTTTGCTTTTACTTTTTTAATATATTTTGAAATATTTTGTTTTCATACGTTAAATTGGCGTAAAAAGCCCTTTAAGAGCATTAATGGTTTTTTCTTCTTTTTTATTTGTGGACTTATTTGACAATTATTTCTTTCTTTTTTTTTTTTTTTTACTAATTTAAAAAAATAAAACTATAAAATTTTAAACAGAAATAGAAAAAAATTAAAATTTTATTACAAAAAACGTAATTTTAGTGAATAGTTTTTATATATTTAAAATAGTAAATTAAAAATTAGCCATACTTTAGTGTCCTTTATTATAAATTTATTATACCTATAAATTTTTGTAATTTTTAAGTTAATTTTTAGAAATTTATTATAATTTATTTTATAATAAAATTTTATATTTTTTTTTTCGATTAAACAAGGTACAATTTCTATATTTTTAATATGTTTGCAATTTTAAATAATTTGTACAATTTGTTTATAATTTTTTAAAAATTAAATTAATTGAGTTTTCTTTATAATATTTTGTTAATTTCCTTAAAAATTATTTACTAAAATTATGGACACATTTGTTTTTATAGTAATTATTGTTTTGGTTTTTCTTTACGAGTTTTTAAAAACTCCACCAGTTTAAGTTTTTCTTAACTTTCAATATTAATTCAAAATCCTTCAAACCTTTTTTGAAAATTCCACAGTTTTTAAGTATATAATTTAAAATATGGTTTATAAAAGGCATTTAATGTTTGGATGGTTAAATCCATAACTTTCTTAGTATTATATTGAATCCATGTTATATCATTCTATATAGAATTCCAAGACCTTTTTAATAATTCCTTAGGTTAGGTACTTTTATATGTTGGTGGAATTTGTAAAAAATTCGATTATACCGAATTTGAATTTATCTATAATTTTCACAAATTTATTTCTTTTTATTAAATGTTACGTTAAATTTGAAACTTCAAATAAAGGGTGTTTTCTTGAGTCTTATAGAACTAGAAATTGAAAATAAGAAGTCAATTTGAATCAAAAACAAATTTGATTTTGACATAAACATTTAAAAACGACTTGGGGGGAACGAGCTATTCTTAACAAAGTAGAATTTGGACTTCCAATTTTCCATCAGTTTTTCAAGCATAACCAATTGTATATGACCAATAATAAGGACAATGTTGGCATCCAATGAGTCTATTGTTTCTAGACAAGGTCCCACATTACATAATGGAGCAAATCGTGCGACCTCGGAAGGCCTAAAACCAGCGATGTCTTCAGCAACACTCTTCAACACCCGGACGAAAGAGGTAAACATGAATTTAGCCGTCGTAGTCGATGGAACCCAAATACCCACTGTGATCCACCCAATGATTTGGGGGGTCACCTTTAACAGCCTGTTTTTAATCCTCAACTATGCCACAGCAATTACGCACATATTGCGAAGTAGAAACAAAATCCTCAAAGAAACCTTGTTGGCCGGACAAAGCAACAATAAGCCGATCAGTGGTCAATTATGCTGCTCCAGTGTGGTCTCTTTAGCTGAGTGACACTCAGTGGAGAAATATTCAAATAATGAAGCAAATCGTGCGACTTCTAAAGTCTTAAAACTATCACCATCGAAATCTTGAGCAACACTCTTCAACACCTGGACGAAAGCGGTAAACATGAATTTAGCCATCGTAATCGATGGAACCCAAATACCTACTGTGGATCACATAAAGGTTTCGAGAGGTCACCTTTGACAGCCTGTTTCACTCCTCAAGTAGAAACAAGGTCCTCAAAGAAACCTTGTTGGCCGGACAAAGAAACAATTGGTCGATCAGTGGTCAATTATACTGCTCCAGTGGTGGTCTCATTAGCTGAGTGACACTTTGTGGAGAAATATTCAAATAATAGAGCAAATCGTGCGACTTCTGAAGTCCTTAAACTCGATGGCACTCAAATACCGACTGTGGATCACATAAAGGTTTGGAGGTGTCACCTTTGACAGTCTGTTTCACTCCTCAACTCATGTCACAGCAATTACGCACAGAAACCTTGTTGGCCGGACAAAGTAACAATTGGCCGATCAGTGGTCAATTATGCTGCTCCAATGTGGTCTCCAACACTGAGTGATACCCAGTGGAGAAATATTCAAAGCTGCCCTACGGACAGTAACAGGCTGCATGCAAATAGCCTCGGATCACCACCTACACGAGGTAACGAAGGTCCTCCCAGTCAAGGAACATAATGTCATGCTGACTAAACAGTTCCTCCTGTTATATCAACGGAGCAGTCATTCCAACTTTAACATCACATAGTTGAATGCTTCGCCGCGGCATGTCAGGAAGGACCTTCGTGTATACGAAGATATGTGAAGGATCCCTTGGATCCTTATTCGTATACAGAAGCTTTGAAAGACATTCATAAAGACCGCAGTTTCAGGTTACCGCATGAATGACGTTCTTGGAGGTTGCAACAGGCTGTCCAGTCCACCATACTTAGCTTAGCTCAATGGATTTATAGAATAACCCTTCCAGTATCTTCTTCTTCTCTTTTTCAGAAAAAGTATATAACTGATAAATTCCAAAAATTACTTCTGTAAAAGTCAAACTAAAGCAAATAATAGGAATCGTAAAAAATAGTCCTTCTTACACTCTTTTTCAACACTTCCAGGTTGCTTCTACGCAGAAGAAGAATATTTCATAACTGGAAGGAATTTTGTAATAAATAGTATGAATAGAACATGTCTTTTTTCATAAACCAATTTTCATTCAGAATAAGAAAATTTCATAAATAGCATGGAACATGTAACATTACTCTTTCATAAACAATTTTTCTTCCAAAATAAGAAAACTTCATAAATAGTATGTAATATAGCGTTTTTCAAAAAAAAAAAAATAGATATTTTTCCAAAGAAATTTTCAACAAATTTTCAATAAATATAAAAATTAAATGAAAATTTAAATTCTAGATTTTGTTTGAAAAAAAATATGAAATAAATTCATACTATTTAAGAAATTATTCTTAAATTATTATTTACCTTAGGCAATGATGAAAATAGTTCATAGAATTTATGTAGACACTTCTTGGTGCCTAGAACTTTTTTTACTTCTCTCCAAGTTTTTTTTTTGCTAAAAGTTTAAATTCTGTTTCGATTTCTTAGTCTGAACAAAGTATTTTAATCTGGTAATTAGTTTTATTAATTACTGTTCTTGTTTTTCAACTAACGTAACATTTAATTGAATTAATTCCTAATATAAGTTTTTTATAGTTTTCATATTTGCTAAGCTTTTTTCATAACACTTTAGGCTTTTTTAAATAATTATGTATACATCACTTTTTTCTTGAGTTATTTTTTAATTTATTAATAATAGTTTTTTTTTTTGTTATTTAGTAAAATTGTTATTTTTAAAACTAAAAAAATTAACAATACTTTTATTATATTTATATTTTCTTGTAATACAATTAAGTTTTCACATCACATGGTTTAAGAGTTATATTTTTTTAATAATTCTTTTACGGTTTCTGAGGTTTTTCATTAAAAAAAAATAATATTTCTATCCAAAAGCTTTTTATCAGATCAAATTATTAAATAATTTAGCAAAATACTTGAATACATATCTAAATTTGTTTCCTACTCGTAAACAAATTTCGCTGGCGAAATTTTAAATAAAATATATTTATTTGCTATCAAATATCATTAAGAAATAGTTGTAAATATATTTAAAGCTTAATTTCTTAAGAGAGTTTTTTCATCATTTTATTTTGTGCAAAATTTTTGTTATTTGTTTATATTTTAAAGAATTTTCTTAAAGAACATTTTATACAGAAAGGAGTTAGAGTTATTTTTTGATTTTAGTTATAAGAATCTCGGTTTAGAATTTATTAAAATGGAGTTTAAAAGCTTTTAATTAAGTTTTTTTGTCATATTTTTGTGACACATTCCTGATCTTTCAAAGAATTTTATTTTAGAAAATTTTAAATTTAAAAAGTTGAAGTAGTTTTATTTTTATTTTTTAAGAGCTTGTTTTAGAATTTATAAAAAAGAGCTTTTTATAAGCTTTATTTGTTATTAAAAAAGTTTCAGTAAGTTTAGTTATTGGTTTTTTTTTATACAATAGTTTAATGGAACAGATGTTTTAGTATTATCTTTTCATTTATCTGAATCTAAAAGCTTTTGAAAAGCTTAAATTTTTTTGCCAAGTTTTTAAGAAAAAATAAAGTTCTCTTAGCGAATATTTTGTGGTTATCATGAGAGTTTTTGAAACATTATGCTTTCTTAGTAAAACATTTATTTAATTTAATTACACCTTTTGAAAAGCTCACATTTTTGGAGAGCTTTTATAAAAAAATTATGATTTCTTAGTGAAACTTTTATATAATTTAACTGAAGCATAAATCTTTTTAAAAACTTAAATTGTTTGAAGAGTTTTTAAGCTTTTGAAAAGCTTAAATTTTTTGAAAAGCTTTTTGGGGAGTTTTTATGGAAAAATTATGATTTCTTAGTGAAACTTTTATTTTATTTACATTTAAAAAGCTTAAATTGTCTGAAGAGCTTTTATGCTTTTGAAAAGCTTTCTTCTTTTTTGGGGAGTAAAAATTTTGCGGCCATTTGTTTCTTTTAACTGATAAATATTTTTAACGTTCAAGGTTGTCTGATGGCAGTTATTTGTTTTTATCAGTAATTGCGTAGAAAATCGTATGACAGCAAACCTTTGGAATCGCTTGAAAAATTCTACAGAAATCCAAAGTAAGTGAAAAGAAGTGGAAATTTTCTCTAAAATGTTTGCATATAGCAGAGCTTTCGAATTAGAATATTAAAAAGTTGAAAGTTTGTATTTAGCAGAGCTTTCGAATGATCAACCGTTAGCGTATTAATTGAAACTTTACAGTTTTTTCGAATATATTTTGTTTTCAACTTTTGTATCTTTAAAAGAGCTTTTGAATGTATTTTATATAATTTTTTTTTGTTCAATCGTTAAAATTATTTGAAGCTTTTAAGCTTTTTTTTTGTCACAAAAATAAAAATTTGTATATTTAAAAGGTCTTACGAACGGTTTTTATATAAAAATTTCTCCGATATTTAGAGGTTTTTTTTGAAGGCTAAAAGCCCTTTTGTTAAAGAACATAAATACATTTCTTTTTTGCATTAAAAAGAGCTTTCGAATCGATTTTGTTTGCAACTTTTTTCGATCGTGTGAAGATTACTTAAAGCTCATAATACACAAATACTTATTTGTAAAAATATCTCTTCAAAGTTGGAAATAATATTTTCCCAAGGTCTTGAGAGTTTAAATCAATTGTGAAAGCCCTAGTACGTTTTTTATGGCAGAGCTTATAAAATTAAATTTTCTAAAACGAGTCTACTTTATTGGCATTTCGCTTTAGATTTGAGTTAATTTGTAATAATTGTTTGCAATTTCACAAGAAAGTAACGAAGTACTTAATAGAAATTTTCCGTAATAATTGATTTTAGTCCAGTAAAATTAAGAAAGTACTTCCAATTGTACTTCCATTAAGTGCTATTCATTATCTTCCCTGAAAGTGATGTTTAATATCTTCCAAAGAGTAATCTATTCTATTTTGAACTAGTAGTGCAGTTCGGACCTATTATAGGTATATCAATGCTTTATTTGACTTTGACCTTTGACTTATAATTCTCTTCAAATCCTTGTAAAATCATTCCAGATTTGAAAATATTTGTAAATCTTTCTATTATCTTTTAAATTATGAATTTTCCTAAAATTTAAAACCTCTCTGTTGCTTGTTTGCTCCTTCAATTAACTTTAATATTGCAAATACTCTCTTGCTTTTATTTTAATAATTCTCTTTAAATCCTGATTTAAAAATATCAATGAATAAAACACTTCATTATCTTTTAGATGAAACTTAAAAACATTTAAATGTCCTCCTAGGCTTTGAAAAACTCTCTTTTGCTTAGTAGCTACTTTTCTTAAATTGAATATTTCATTAAGCTCCCTTGCTTTCTCTTTAAATTCTGGTAAAATTATTCCTGATTTGAAAATATCTTGTGAATATTTGTAAAAAATTAAATTAAATTAAACTTCTAATTTAAATTAAACTTCTCCTGAAGAAAACACTCTCTTTGCTAAGTCGCTCCTTTTCTTAAACTTAATTTTCCATTAAACTCTCTTGCTTATCTCAAGTTCTACTTTTTAAAACTTTTTATATAAAAATGTGCTTTCTTTTCTTAAATAAAATTTAAAACGCTTTCTTTTTTATTTTCTCTTTTTTTGTTAAATATATTTTTTATTACTCTTTTTTCGAATTTGTTTTCTCTTTATTATTTTGTAGTGTTTTGCCTTAAAAATTAAGCATATAGTTTTTGTTTTTTTTCGTTATAATTAGCTAAAAATAATATAAAATTTATAGTAAAATTTAAAAATAGTTAAATAAAAACTCAAAAAGAATTAATACAAACAAAAAAATTACAATAATAATAATAATTAAATTATATAATTAACATTTCTTTCTCACCTAACACTTAAGCTCTCAGTTGGTTTTGTTTTTCTCCTAATCTTTGGAAAATAATTCTGTTTTTTGTTTTCTTTTTTTAAATTTATTGTATTTCTTTTTCCTTAAAACTTAGTTTTTTCTTTTCATATTAAGCTTAATTTTACATTTAAATACTTCTCCTGCTAATTCTCTTCTCTTTAATCCTTGTGTATAGTAATTTTAAAACAAGTTTTATCAAATCTCTTAGGTTTAATACAGTTTTATAATTTTGATTCAGCATTAGGGAATTTAGGACTTTGTTCGTCTTGCTGCTGAGGGCTGGCTAGAGTTTTAACAATTTTCGGTACAATAGTAATAGGTTGATCCTCTTCATCTTCCATATCTTCACCCTGTTCCTCATCGATGGGTGTTAGAGCCTCCACATGCACCGGAGTATCTTCCGATGTTGTGCATCTCTTTAGGCAGGGAGCCATAAAACTAGTTACAGTGGAAATGGCAAATAGACCACCAGCCATATAGAAAGGTAAATCGTAACTTTGGGTGGCATCGTATACAGCACCGGCCAAAGGTGAGCCAATAATGGCGGCAAAACCTCTGAAGAGAATCAACAAACCAAAAGCATTTGTCAACTTATCCAAACCCAATAGATCGACCAAAATAATTGACGTTAGAGAGATATAGCCGGAAATGGCAATGCCAAAGAATATGGACATGGCCACATAAGCACCATAGCTAACACACAAGGGTGTAAGGAAAACGGAGACGGTACAAATCAATAGACAAACGTTATTCAGGAACAAAGAATTGACCTGGGGAAAATCAGCTACATAACCGCAAACCACACGACCCACGGTATTGGTAATACCAATGATGGAGATAAGAAAGGAGGCAGAATCAGGATCAATACCGGATATCTTGGCAGCATCGACCAAATAGAAGAAGGGTACATACAAACCAGCCATGCCAAAAACATTAGAAATACCAATTAGCATGAAAACAGGATCCTTAAGTAAGCTAACATCCAACATATTGTTAATGACGGATTTAACTGAATCGGGTATACCCAGGCAGGGGCATAGATCATATTGCTCACGTTGTCTTTCGGCTTCCATAAGAGGATCTAATCTTTGTACACTTTGCATGCTTTTCTCATATTTAGTTAACGACAACACCGATTGACGATAGTTGGCCAGGGATTTTTGGGATTGGTATTGCGGTAGGTTGGTAACTGAACCCGAATAGAAAATATCTTTTCTGGACATGGGTCTAACCATTTTACCCGTTTCTTGACGTTGTGACAAAGACATTTTCGAAGCAGTCATACCCATTTCCATGCCATTTTCATCTAAATCAGCACGTGAGGAGGCGCGTATGGCGGCCAAAGACGGTTGAAATCTTTCGGAGGCTGAGGTCTTGCGTGATCTTTGGAATGAGGGCACTGAACCATTTTTGGGAAGACCTTGATGGGGATCCATAAGGAAAGCTGGTTGTGAGGCATTGCGTGTCATGGGATCCGATGAATTGTAGGGACTAGTGCTGGATTCCGAATTGCGATGTTGTCTTTTAGGTTTAGCATCCAAATGGCCATTGCTGTCATTGTTATTGGGTGGACTTTGTTGTTGGCTATTTTTCAAATCCACTACTTTGGCCTCAGTAATGGTGGGTAGTGTAGAGACCGGTTGCAAACCACCCGACGAGGCCTGTTGAGCCAAAAGTTCTAGATTTAATGAAGAATGAACACCTGGATCGGCATTTAAAGGCATTTTCATTTTACGCTCCATTGAACCATCGGGCAGCTGAACCATAAACGAACCAGCAAAAGAGCCTCTTTCCAATTGCAATTGTTTCTCCTCATACATGCGTTGCATTAAAGGTTTAACCTTCTTTTTCTTGGGATATTTCAAAGGTCTCATCATGGCACCAAAAATTGCACAATTCAAAATCATCCCAGCGAATATTAACAAAGAATTCTTCCAGCCATACTGCTGCAATAGATAAGTAGCTAAAGGAGCAAAGGCAAAGGTACCAAAACCGGAACCGCAAACAGCTATACCAGTGGCCAAAGAACGTTTAGTCTCAAAATAATAACCCACCGCTACTACAGCAGGCAAATAGATCATACCAAAGCCGAAACCACCTATCACACCATACGTTAACATCAGCATATTCACTGAAGTACTAAGAGTACTCAGAGCAAAGGCTATACAGGCCACTATACTGCCCGCTATACACACCGTTCGACAGCCATACTTATTGGCCAGAGCTGAAACTATGGGACCAGCCGCTAGATAAACACCACTCAATAAACTGCCAACCCAGGCCACTTTACCCTTGCCTTCGCCAAAGTAAATGACAAATTCTTCCATAAAAATACCAAACGTATAGGCGATACCATCGACCACCATGTTGCACATGAAGGAGGCAAAACAAATGACCCAGCCGTAGCCACCGTCCGGCGGTGGTGGCAATTCATCATATTCACTGTATTCATCATCTTCGGGGCTGCCAGCAGCACCCTCTTGCATATCGGCGGTTAGACGGGCCGCTTCTTCGCAGGCTAATTCACTGTCGGTACGATCGAATTTACGCAAACGGGCCGAGGAGCCAGTTTGGGGCATTGTGTCGGCCATGTTGTTTTTGTTTTCAAAATTATTTTTTTTTTTTAAATTTTTGTTAAATTTGTGAAAAGTTTTTTTAAAATTAATATTTTGAACAATTTTTTAAAGAAAGAAATTGAGAAAACCCCCAAAACAGTTTTATGCCTCGAGTGTAAACAGGTTTGTGTAAGGAAAGGTGTGTTGGAGGGGAGATTGTAGACTTATTTCACTTGGCTGTCATGTTGTAGTATTCGGGGGTATTTTCCGTTTAAATTGCAGGAAATTTTCTTTTAAATTTATTTATTATTTTTGTTTAAATTCTTTTGTTTCTTTCTTGTAGCACAGCACAGCACTTGTGTTTATTTGTTTTTTTTTTTATAAATATATTTGTTGTTGTTGCTTTTGTTTAAGTTTTCAGCATTAAATGTATTTTCTTAATAATTTTTCTTTCTTTTAGCACTAAATAAATTCAAAATTTCTTATTTTTTTCTAAAGATTTTGTGCTTTTTTTCTTTATAATTTTAAATTTTTTTAAATTATTTTTTTTTTTTTTTTTTTAAATTCAAATTTCTTTTATTGTTTAACACTTTCGATGTTTATTCCTAGACATATTTTTTAAAAATGATTAAAAGGGTTTTTGCATTTATAACTTCTTTAGTTTTTTTTAATTCTACAAAAACTGCTGCTTCTGCTAACTGCTGCCTGTTTACTCTGCTGCTGCTGCTGTTCACTCTTTCTTAAGTTATAATTGTTGTTTTTTTCTTTATTTTTCGTTTAATAAAATTTAATTTTATTACTACTTTGTTTGTTGTTGTTATTGCTGCTGCTGCTGTTTCCACTATTAATTTGTTTTTGTTATTATTTACTTTGTTATTGTTTTTGTTGTTATTTTTCACATGGTTTATCTTGAAAATATTTTTTTACACCAATTCATTCTATTTGCTGTTTTTTTTCTTAATTTTTTTCTCTCTTTTTTTTTATCTCTCTCACAACACTCTTTGAATTTTGTTTGTTTTCTTTTTAATAATTTTATTTGTTGCTTTTTTTTCTCTTGAATGAAGTTTAATTTTTTTGTTTTTTTGAGTTTAAATTATTAATTAATGTTTAATTGGTTTATTTTTGTTGTTGCTGTAAAGAGAAGAAATGAAACAGGGTTAGTTTTCTAATAAGATATAAATAATATTTTTAATAATATTTTATATGAAAGCAATAACAATTCTGTTACTGAGACAAAAAGCATTGGAATTGTGTATTTAAGAATTTTTGAAAATAGTTGCCGGGTGTTTTTCTTTCTTTGCCTCTGGCGGCAGCATAATAACTGACCAAATCTAGTTTTCTTTGGACGCGTTCATACATTGAGATAACGTTTAAGGTTTTAAAACAAATTGTAATTATTTTTTTCTTGAAAATTTTGTTTTTGGATTGAGTTTTATCAAAGATTCAATCGATTCATATCCTCTGTGACAAAGAGATCGTAAAACGGTCGTGTACCCTTAACGAAACAGCAAAAGAGCATTTTTTCAATTGCAATTGTTGCTCCTCTTACTTGATTTTCATTAAAGACTTAAGCTACTTTTTCTTGGGATATTTTAAAGGTCTCATCATGGCATCAAAAATAGCATAATTCCAAATCATGTCGGCGAATATTAATAGAGAATACTTTCAAGACCTCAAAACATTTGCACGTCCCCCTCTCCTCTAAATTAGCAGCATTTGATGAGAGCATAGACCGCCAAAGAAGATGAAGTACTTTGGAAACTAAACTTTGAAACGAGATCACATGAAATGATCCTATTAAGCTGACCTGATAGTGATTCGTGAATCAAAAACTCTAAATCTAATTTCGCAGTTGTAACCCATATCGAATTTGTCTATTTCAGCTCTTATACACTAAACTCTATGAGTAATTTGAATATTATTAATTTGAATTGGCGGCAGGAAGTAATTTGGAATATAATAATGGATCTGCAATGCTAAACAGATATATTTTGCTGTCTTTTAGATCAACACGAATCACGGTCTTATAAAGACCCCTACCGTTCCATTCTAAGAGTTCCCAATAGATGGCAATTCCAAAATATGTGATTCAAAGTCTTATACAGTAAACCGCAGAATCTCTGCTACCTCAAGGCCCTGAAAATTAGCTAAATTGACATGATGATATCTTATTATTTTGAGGACGCCTTAATAAAGCAACAATTACTTTCCTCGATTTTCAATTTGAAAGCGCGATAAAACGTGCCAGAAGTTGAACGTTTCGTAGTTAATTCAAGAATGATTCTAAGGAAAAGTTCTGATCCAATAAAACTAACTCGAGCATCGATTGATTCCAAATGTAATTTCGAAGATTTTTGAGAGATTTATTAAGAGTTTTAAAAGCTCTTGCAGGTAGATACCGTTTAAAGTGGTTGCTTACGAAACGTTGAAGGATTTTTTTTGCTCCTTTATTAAAGTTTTACCAAGAACTCCTTCCTCAGAATTGAGACTTGGAATGCTTAGAAGACATCTCTATCAAAACTTTTGATAGGAGCAGATCCTATTTTGATATATTTTTTATTATTGTGGTCTATCAGAAAAAGGAAAAATTTTAGATTTTTTTGGAAAATTTCAATTTATTTATGTTCGAAATTTCGATGTATTGAAAATTGTAAAAAAATGTTAGACCCAACGATCCTTAAACATTTTCGAAAATCTCAGTTTATTCGTATATAAAAATTCGAAATTATTATCAAAAAATGTTGAAAACTTTTCAAATAATCTCTAAAACATGAAGATCTTTAAAAATATTAAAAAATTTAAATTTATTTATGTTCGAAAATTCGAAATTATATTCGAAATAGTTTTAAAAGTTGTAAAACTAATCGTCATATTATAAGGATGCTTAAAAAGTATTCGAATATTTGGAAATATTTATGCTCAAAGATCGAATCCAAAGTTTGATCAAAACATTTAGAAATTTGTTAATAATCTTTAGATTAAAAATTCGAACTTATGTTCGAAAAATGTTGAGAACTTATAAAATAACATCTAGATCTTGAGGATCTTTAAAAATTTTCATTTTTTTGTATTCAGATTAAAAGAAAACTTTTAAAGTAATCTCATGATCATGAAAATTCTTAAAAAAATATATTTATTTTCGAAAACTCGAACTTATGCTCGAAAAATGTTAATGCTTTATAATGATTTCGAGATCTTGTGGATCCACTAGAAATTTTACGAAATTCGAAAATTTTATCTTATTTAATCTTAAAACCAAAAGAAATTTTATAAAATAATCTCAAGATCATGAAGATTTTTAAACAATTTTCGAAAATTCGAACTCTATTTGAAAATTTTTTAAGCTATGATCACTAGATTATAAGGATCCCATAGAAAAGTTTTTAAATTCGAATTTTTTCAAATCATGATCACTAGATCATAAGGATGCCATAGCAAAGTTCTCAAGATCATTAGGATTCTTACAATTTTTTTTTTGAAAAATCAAACTTTTTTCGAAAATTTCTTAAGCTGTAACTTGATCACTAGCTCATGAGGATCCCATAGAAAAGTTCTAAAAGTTCGAAGTTTTTAATTCTATATCATGTTCGAAAAACGTTTAAAGCTTTAAAATTATGATCACTAGATCATTAGAATCCCAAAGAAAATTTCTAAAATTAATTTGTTTAATTCTATATCATGTTCGAAAAATGTTTTCAGCTTTAAAATCTTTGAAATTTAATCTTTTGAAATTCGAACTTATGTTTGTGAGGATCGTAAAAATATTTGAAAATTAAAATTCATTTATGTTCGAATATTCGAACATGTGTGCGAAACATTTTGAAAGCTTTTAAAATAATCTGTATATTATAAGGATGTTAAAATATGTTCGAAAATTCAATTCTTTTATATTCGAAAATTCGAACTTATATTCGAAAAATTTTAAAAATTCTTAAAATAATCTCTTAATCATAAGGAATCATAAAATTTTAATATTAATTGAAACTAGAGACGATTTTGTATATATTATTCGAAAATTTCTTAAGCTGTAAGATGATCACTAGCTCATGAGGATCCCATAGAAAAGTTCTAAAAGTTCGAACGTTTGAAGCTTTAAAATCGTGATCACTAGATCACAAGAATCCCAAAGAAAATTTCTAAAATTAATTTGTTTAATTCTATATCATGTTCGAAAAACGTTTTAAGCTTTAAAATCTTTGAAAATTAATCTTTTGAAATTCGAACTTATGTTTGAAGCTTTCTGACAATTGTAAAAATATTTGAAAATTAAAATTTATTTATGTTCGAATATTCGAACATGAGTTTGAAATATTATGAAAGCTTTTTAAATAATCTGTATATTATAAGGATGTTAAAATATATTCGAAAATACAATTTTTTGATGTTCGAAAAATTTTAAAAATTCTTAAAATGATCTCTAAATTATAAGGAATCATAAAATTATAATTTTAATTGAATATAAAACGATTTCTTATAAATTAAACAATTTCGAACGTAAAAATTTAAAAAAAAAAAAATAAAAATTTCTATGAATTTTAAAATATTTTTAATAATATTAAAAAATTTTAAAATTTTTCAAAAATCTTAAAATTCCTTTACTTTTTTTAAAATTTTTCAAAAATCGAAAAATTCCTTTACTTTTTTGAGAAAAAAATTCTAATTGAATAAATTCCTTTAAGTAACTGTCATTTATCAGTATTTCATTAACTAACCATGTTTAGTATAGTCAAGTCTTTGTCATTATTTTTATTGTTTTTTTCGTACACATTCTATATAGCGGCATAATTGTCAAAATCAAGGTGGTAGTTTTCAAAAATGTTGTTGTTGTTGTTTTTCTATTATTATTGTTGTATTTTATTTGTTTACCATTTGGCTATTTTGTTTATAAAAAAAATATCTATGTATGAATTTGTATATAAATTTGTTGTTTGTTTATAGAGTGCATTTTTATAAATTTGTCATTCATAGAAAAAGTTTTTATTTAAAAGAGAATAAAAAAAATCTGTTTGTTATTTTTATTAAAAATCTGTTATAATATGATTATTACAAACAAGTTTCTCTCATTAATAATTAAGAGCAAAATCAATAGAGTAAAAAAAAACAACAACAAGGGAGTAGCAATGAAAATAAATGAATTTAATTTAAAATTTTATTTGTAATTAAAGGTGACAACGATATAGTTTTATTTGAATTTAATTAATTTATTATTTTAATTTTTATTTTGTATAAATAATTAGCATATTTTGTAGTTTTATTAACAATGTAGTGGGTTTTATTTTATTTAATTTCTTTGTTGTTATTTATATTAACAAAAAAACACAAGTGTGTTTTATTTTAATTTTTTATTTTTTCTGCAATTTTCTGTAATTATTTATAATAATGATGTTGGTTGGTTGTTTGCTTGGTTGTATATAATAGGTAGTTTTTTTACTTCTAGTATATTAGCAAAATTTTATAGTATTTAAGGTTTTTTTTCTGAAAATGTGTAATACATTTTATCCAAAATGTTTTAAACAAAATTTTTGTTTGTTTCAAAAAAAAGGGGGTGTTTTTTTATTTTGTTTATAAAAGAATTTTTCTTTTAGGCGTATTTTTCTGTTTAGTATTTCTCTACATTTTCATATTATAAAAATTAGGTAATTAATTAATTTTTTTTTCATTCACAAGTAATTTACATTTAATATTCTAAATTCCTTGTCATAATTTTTGTTATTATTAAACATGAAAAACACTCTTAAGTTCTCTAATAATTTTTCAATTATTTAACACAACACACTTAATCGATAAATTCTGTTTTTTTTTGTCGCTTTTTTGTTCTACTATTTGTAACAGTTTTGTTGTTGTTTTTATACCCTATAAAACATTATTATTATTTTTTTGTCATAGAAATTGTGTGAAAAAAATACCTTTTTATTTTTACAAATTTTTGTTAAGAATTTTTTTTTCAAAATTTAAAAAAATTTATACATAAAATAATTAAAATTTTCTGCTTATTTATTGTTGCCTTGTGCTAAAGTATTGTTTTTGTTTTTTCTTAAAATTTTTCCTCTAAATTTTATCTTTTTATACAATTTTTATTTTATTTTTCTTTTTGTTAAGTACTCTCTCGCGCCGTCATGAAATGACTGCTTAAATATAAATTGTAAACTGAACATTTCAATACAAAAATTTCAGTTGTTTTACCCTCTGTACAATATAAAATAAAATACACAGTTGTGACAAAAACTGTTATACTGTCAAAGTATCTCAAATACAATCAAACATTCGTACAACAAATATTGTTAAAACAAAGTGCATTATTTCTTAGCAGGGATGGAAAGTTTAGTACTATCGCACATTTTTCAATACTTTTTGACAATGACAAATAGCTTAGTAAACATATTAGGGACTTTTAATATAGCTTTGCAAGTACATGTATTAATCCATAAACTAGTCAATAGATTAGTTCATACACTAGTTATAGGCTAGTTCATAGACTTCTCTATAGGCTAGTCTATAGCCTGACCAATGGACTAATAAATAAACTAGGTTATAAGCTAGACAAATAGCTATTACATAGGCTAGTCAATAGGCTAGTGAATGGACTAGTGAATAGACTACTGACTATTCAAAAGAATAGTCTAGTCAGAAGACCATTTCATAGATTGTCAATAGTCTAGCCAATAGACTGGTCAATATACTACTCAATAGCCAAGTCAAAAGGCTAGTCTATAGACTAGTTAATAGATAGTCAATAGACCAGTCCATAGACTAGTTAATATAATGGTCAATAGTATTATATAGTCACTAGTCCATAACCAATTTACTAGTCTAGTTAAAAGACTAGTCTGTAGGCTACTCAATAGACTAGTCAATAGTCTAATCAATAGTCTAGTCAATAGAGTAGGTAGTAGGCTAGTTAAAAGAATAGTCAATGGCCAAGTAATTCAATAGGCTTGTCAATACATTTGCATGTAGGCTAGACTTGTAAGTAGGCCAATCAATAGACTAGATAGTAGGCTAGTCAATTGACTAGTCAGAAGGCTAATTAATAGACTAGATAGTAGGCTAGTCAATAAACCAGATAGAAGGCTAGTCAACAGACTAGTCCATAGATTAGTCCGTAGACTTGTCAATAGACGAGTTCATTGACTGGTAAATAGACTAGTTAATAGAATAGTCAATAGACTGGTCAATATACTAGTCAATATCCAAATCAATAGGTTAGTCAATTGACTAGTCAGTAGGCTACTCAATAGAACAGTGCCTAGATTGGTCAATAGACTTGTCTATAGATTACTCAATCACTAGTCGATACACTAGTGACTAGTCAATAGTTAAGGAAATATACTAGTCAATAGACTAGTCAATAGCCAAGGCAATACACTAGTCATTAGACTAGTCAGTAGTCTAGTTAATAGACTAGTTAATAGAATAGTCAATAGACTGGTCAATATACTAGTCAATAGCCAAATTAATAGGCTAGTCAATAAACTAGTCAGTAGGTTAGTTAGTCAACAGACTAGTCAATAGTCTAGTAAATAGACTTGTCCGTTGGCTAGTTAGTAGACCAGTCTGTAGGCTAGTCAATAGATTAGTCCTTAGGCTACTCCAGAGTCTAGTCCAGTGTTTAGTCATTAGACTAGTAAATAGACTAGTCCAACAGTGCAGTCCAAAGTGTAGTCAATAGAGTAGTACACATACTAGCTAATAACCTAGTCAATAGTCTAGTCCATAGACTAATCAATAGACAAATCAATAGAGTGGTCAATAGACAAGTCAATAGACTTGTCCATAGACTAGTCCATAAACTAGTCCATAGACTTATCTTTAAACAAGCTGGATTAAACAAGCCGAAAATTAGTACTTCTTATTAGGGTTCTATAGTTGAAACGAAAAGACTTTTCGACTTTTTGCATTTAGTTAAAAGTCGATTTTTCGACTTTTTTCATTTAATTAAATGTCGACTTTTAGTATTTTATAAATAGTTGACTTTTTGACTTTCTCCGACTTTTCTACTTTTTCCGACTTTATTCTACTTTTCGACCTTTCTACTTTTCGACTTCATTTTCGAATTTTCGACTTTGCGATTTTTTTTCGACTATTTTAGAGTTTTTGACCTTTTTCGACTTTTTTCAAATTTTCGTTTATTTTTGTCTTTTTTCTACCATTTTCGAGTTTTCGAATATCTTCGACTTTTTCCGACTTTTTTCGACTTTTTGACTTTTTTCGACTTTTTTTCGACTATCTTCGACTTTTTTCTAGACGATAGTCGAGTTATAGACTTTTTTGGAACAAAATAGTCGACATTTCGACTTTTTTGACGATAGTTCGTTTTTAGAGTTTTTGGCCCTTTTCGACTTTTTTCAAATTTTCGTTTATTTTTGACTTTTTTCTACCATTTTCGAGTTTTCGACTATATTCGACTTTTTTTGACTTTTCGATTTTTTTCGACTTCGACTTTTTTCATAAACGATAGTCGAGTTATCGACTTTTTTGGAACAAAATAGTCGGCATTTCGATTATTCGAAAGTCGATTTATAGAACCCTACTTCTTATTCCAAAAATCACTCTTTAATTTGACATTTAAAACAATTTCATATATACAATTTTCCATGTCTGATTTGATATTGTATTTATACTTGTTATAGCTTTTTTTTCTTACTTCTCTCTTTTACCTATAAAATTCTTTTCATCAGTCTGGTTTTTTGTTCAAAAACATCGTCGTCATATTACTTTTTGTTATTAAATTCTCAACCCTGTTTAAGTAATCAAAACAAAAACCATAAAAAGAGATAATTTTTGTAATATATTAAGCTCTACCAAAAATCTCATTTACTCACCACTTGCCTAAAAAAGTTTGCTCTCCTTAACACTTTTATATTGAAAGAAACGCTCTCTCATATCATATCACTGTTATATACTAGGGTTTTTTATTTTGCGTGAGTGTTTTACTTGGCTTTTTTTTTTGCTAAATCATTTCTTTCGTTCTTTTTAATTCTTTTTTCTTCTACTTCTACATTTAACAACCCGGCGTATACGTGATAAAAGCAAGAAGCTGCAAAAGAATCTTTGTATGATATGCCTGATTTTGTTGTTGTTTCTTTTTTGTGACATTTGTTGTAATATCCTGGAAATTTTTTCACATCAAACGAATTCAACAAACTGTGATAAATATTTGTTTACCGGAAGTGTAAAATCTCTGGAGATTTTTATTTGTGAAAGATTTTACCGACAAATGAGGGATTAGGTGAAGAGCAATTCAAAGTGACTGTTATATATACAGAAGAGTTTTGAAACAAAGGGTTTTTTAAGATTTTAATTTATAATATTCCTATAATATTTACTTACTGATATTGACTTTACTTTTCTGAGAGTTGCTGCTTGCGAATTTATTATTTTTTCTTTATAACTGGTAAATAAGGATGACGTCATAGTCATTAAATGCGACATATGATGTCACATGTCTAAACAATTTAGAATATTTAAGATGTATCCATCTTGTTAAGACGACAAAACTCCTAAGGTTGATGTCAGAGTGCCTGCTACAAGCAATGCAAAGCTTTGCGCTACAACCCTTTCCTTGTGTTTTCCTATGTGTCATGTTAGAGTGAAAGCGAAGCTTGATGCGAGAAAACACAAGCAAAAGTTTGTAGCGCAAAGCTTCGCATCGCTTGCAGCGCTCACTCTGACATCAGCCTAAGATATAGTTTTCTTTTCAGTGACTGATACTATGTACTACTTTTACTAGTTCCTAGAGCAATTGCCTTTCGCATCGCGTTGGTAAATACGGCCGTCTCTTCATTACCATAGTAATAGCTTTGCTCAGGGCCCTTAAATTAAGTAATAGAAGAACACCATTCAGAATATATTACTATCATTGAATATAGTAATTTTAACATTCAAAGCTAGCTCGGCTATGTTTAACTCGACAGCTTGGCCATTGTCGTAATGTCCAAAGATCAATATTGAAGTGATGACAGAAAGCTGATTCAGTCTTGACAGCTTCTTTCTGTGTAGTTTTATAAGACAGAGATCTGATTGATTATCTACAAATGGTCTAAAACTTCATCAAACATTGCCGTGGGAATTTTGTAGCTCTGCTTGATATGCTAAAGTTATCAGAGAATAAACATTTTTAACCGAAATATAAACAAAAAGCTCATACACAGAGGGAAAAAGAAATATACACGCCTGGTACCTAATTGACATACGTACGACAACACTATGTAATGTTGACAACATTGCAACAATTCGTTGTCGAAATCTAAATTTTATACACATCCGTTGTCTAAATGTTAACAAACGTGATAAGCTCACTATTGACAAACAATCCGTTGTCTATAGTGAGCTTATCACGTTTGTTAACATTTAGATGTTGCGTTGTCAACATTACATAGTTATACATCACAGATACAGTCCATATTATGGAAATGTCTTGCGCTGAAGCATTACTGTTTGCGGTCTTATAGAGTCTGGTAGTCACAGAGAAGCAAATCAGCCTATAGTGTAGTTATTCTGACATTCTAATCGGATTCGAATCAGAATATAATCCGTAAGTTTTCTTATTAGAGGTAAAGACTAAAGGTGTCAACTGTCAAATGAACTGTCAAACTGCGCTCACTTTTTGACATTTTTGATCGGCATAGTCTGACATAACATAATGAAGGGAATTGAAGCTTCAACTATTCTAGCGAATTATCCATTTCATGCAGAAAAATGGACTATTTGGTAAGGATAGAACTAATGGAAAGGTCTATGACCAATCTGTCATATTGCGCTCCATATTGGACATTTAGGATCAGAAAGTCAGACATATAAAGAAGGAATTGATGCTTGAACTATTCTACCTATTACATCCAGAAACATGGACAATTTAGTGCGGTATACATGCTAGTGGATCTTATTTCTTCAAATATGACGGAGGAACTCGCGGTATGATCAGCAGGTTGGTGCTACGTGTCATACGATATTCATAGATTTTGGCAAAAACTTGAAATGTCAAGTCCATAGTTTATGCTTATAAACCAGCAACAATTGGCAACTTTGAGGCTAACATTGTACGTGTCCTTAATGGCATATGAGCAGCTATTTTCGAAAAATGGTTCAAAATTGGACGTTCAGATTATGTTTCGTTAGTGATTATTGAATAACATGATGAATTTAATGCAAGTGTACCTCTTATTTTAACCATAAGTGTAATTATTTCAAGTTCTAACAACATGTTGATCGTGTGTAGAGTGTTGCTTGTTTATTATTATTATTTTTTTTAAACAAATACATTTAAAAATAATTCTCTAACACATTCATAAATTGATGACGTTGCTCAATTATAATGGGTATGCAATTAGTTTGTGTGTAAATGAATATGTATGTAAAAAAAATGAAAAATAATTCATTTGCAATATAAGACCCAACAAAAATGATTCTATAAAACATACTTACATTACTATATAGAAAAGAATAAGAACAAGAATATTATATAGTATATAGACAACTTGTGTTGCTCTCATACATATTTATTTCGTATAGACAATAACTTTCGTTGCGGACTTTGTTGCTGCTTTTGATGTTGTTATTGTTTTTATTGTTTTTGTAATATATACTCTACTGCCATCGAAATATACAAAGATACACTCTAGGGGTGCCTGGCAACCAAAAAATTACAAAAACTTTAAGATTTTTTTTTTTTTTATTTTATTCATACTTATAGATACAAATAACAAAAACAACTATAAGGAAATATAAAAACAAACAAAAACATTTATTTTTTTTTTCATAATAAAATAAATAAAATATGACCTTAATTTGTTTTATGTATTTAAAAATTGGACTTTTAAGGAATTTGAGACAACAAGACTTAATTTAACTGTTGAGACAGACTATGTTGGGGATTAGACAACTTCTTAAAATGCACGTGTAAAATGGGATTTTTTTTTTCGTTAAAATGTTTTAAAAATTAATTTGATGAAGTAAGCAACAAATAAACAAACAAACAATTTAAGTTAGAGTAAGAGTAATGTAATGGAACAATTTTAATGCAAATATTTGTTGTTAAACATATTTATAATTTGAAAATTTATTTGATGAATAATTAAGGACAACGTCATTAAATGCTTTTTTGCAAAAAGATGGTCATTGGATAAATTCTATTATTAAATGCTACAGGATGATTAATGTTTAGGTAGTGATTTATATGAGATATTCTTGTTAGTAGACCAGTTTTTTCATTTAGTTAAAAGTCGACTTTTCGACTTTTTGCATTTTATGAAAAGTCGATTTTTCGACTTTTTTCATTCCAATTAAAAGTCGACTTTTAGACTTTTCGGCTATAAGTATTTTATAAATAGTCGACTTTTCGACTTTTTCCGACTTTTTTCGACTTTTCGACTTTTTGACTATTTTCGACTTCTTTCGACTTTTTTCCGACTATTTTTTGACTTTTTTCGAGTTTTTCCGACTATTTTAGAGTTTTTGACTTTTTTTTTACTTTTTTTAAATTTTCGACTATTTTTGACTTGTTTCAACAATTTTCGAGTTTTCGACTTTTTTCGACTTTTTACGACTTTCAGACTTTTTGACTTTTCGACTTTTTTCGACTTTTATTAACAAAGTCGACTTTTTTCACAGACGATAGTCGAGTTATCGACTTTTTTGGAACAAAATAGTCGACTTCGACTTTTCGAATTTTTTTGACAAAAGTCGATTGTTCGATTATTCGAAAGTCAATTTATAGAACCCTACAAACCAACCTTGTATTCAAATTTTTAGATCATCCAACAAGATGTCACGATCTTATTTCACACTGGCAGAACAATGAATCATATCTCCTCTTTTATGGCACCTTGTTTAAAAGAAAATTTTCATGAACTTGGTCACGGTAGGGAATCGAAGATTCAAGATATCCCTGAAGTTAGGCAACGTCGCTTGGAACAATTTTGAATTTATATCACAATACCTATAAGATGTAAATTATCTGGAAAACTTGGTATGACACAATCTATATTGGCGTTTCAACTAAGGAAGGCTTTGGATAGATGTTCTCCGCAAGAAAGAATTATCTTTTCTCTTATATGAATCTTAGTCATTATAATAACTATATAATAACTCGTTAATATCGGATTAATACTTTTTGTCAGAAGAAATAAAATTCTAGAGAAACTTTTCAGATCGCAATAATGTCGAAGATAGCTGGATTAAAAACTTTGTCCCGGACAAGACGTTCTCAGTCAATACTAACTATTTAAAATATAAACGGACTCTGCAATCTGAATTTTTCTGTGAGTAGCTTGTCCCCTTGGTTTCTCTGATATTCTAACTATTTAAAATATAAACGGACTCTGCAATCTGAATTTTTCTGTGAGTAGCTTGTACCCTTGGTTTCTCTGATATTCAGTTCTTCTCGAAATATATGATAATTTATTATCGAGACATCGCCAAGATTCGAACACTTTGAGCTCCACATCTTAGCTCAGTGTGGAGATATGATAGTCCTCTTAAATCGTAACAAATCTGCTTTTAAATTTGGGATCTCTCAGTTTTTCTTGAAGTATACGAGAATTTATTATCGATATATCGACAAATTTCGTACTCTATGAGCTCTACATCTTAGGTCAGTCTATATATATAATATACCTCCCGAATCGTACTAAATCTGCTTTTAAATTTAAAAGGCAACAGTCTAGACATGATCTCAGTTAATACTAACTGTTTAACATATAAATGGACTCTGGATTCTGAAGTTTTCTGCGATTAGCCTGTCTTCTTGTTATTTCTTGAAATATACGAGACAATGACAAGGTTCGGGCTCTATGAGCTCTACATCGCAGGCCAGTTTAGATTCTAGACTCTGGGATCTGAAGTTTTCTGTGATTAGCTTATCTTATTGGTATCTCTCGGTTCTTCTCGAAGTATACGATAATCTATTATCGAGATATCGACATGTTTCGTACTCTATGAGCTCTACATCTTAGGTCAGTCTAGGGATATGATAGTCCTCCTAAATCGCAAGAGAATGATTACAGTGCATACGTAGAATACATGATAATACGATCTCAGACTATACTAATAGTTCAACATCTGAAACATGGAACTTTCTCGGGAATTTTCTCTCGCCAGCCAGAGATCTTTACTTTTCCCTCTGATATCTAATCTGACCTAAGTTAAATCATGAGACGTTGATCCTTGAATAGTTACCTGAACAGTATTACTCCTATCAAGGATCTTAACGTCAATCCAATAAGATCGAAATGATCTTAATTGCATTCACTTTCTATTAAAGGCTAAACAACACTTTCTCATTCCTGTAAATGAAAAAAGGCGGGAAAAATTCTCGATTAACGGGTCGTGCTTGAAGGGAACTATGCCGCAACAAATTCTTATATTCTACTGATCGTGTTATGTAGAAATCAATCAAATCAAGGTCTTGAAATTTCTAACTTGTATTGGTAGAAATTCCCGAATTTATTTAAAATTGATTGAAGTATTGCGTTTAAGTTGATAGGAAGATCGCGACATTGATCTTGATGTACGAATGACAGACTAAACCCAGGTGATCAAAACTTTTGGATCCTGATAGAAATACTTTAAGTTTTTTCTGACACATGTCGAATATACTTGAAGGAAACTATGTCCCAAAAATATGATTATATTCTACTGATCGTGTTATGTAGAAATCAATCAAATCAAGGGCTTGAAATGGCCTTGTGTTGGAAATTCCCGGACTGAATTTAATTAAATTGAAGTATTGCGGTTAGGTTGAGGAGACATTTTTGGCGAAAAGTTAAATTAATAGGAAGATCGTGACATTGATATTGATGTACGAATGACAGACTAAATCCATGTGATCAAAACTCTTCGATCTTGATAGAAATACTTAAAGTTTCTTATAGTTACTTCTGCCACATGTCGGATCTACTGAAGAGGCTGCAGATCTAAGGTGATCTTTGATCCTGTTAGAAATTTTACTCAAAATTTGCTATCGAAATTTGTTGCTGCAACGAAAACGCATTCGATCGCGAATAATAATAATTCAGTAACTGATTAAACACAATTTAAGTTCGATACTAATTTACGTCCATAGTTTAGTTAAGTTTAAAAATAAATTTATTTCAAAAGAATGCTTTCTTTCATTGACTTCTCAGACCAACGTTGGCAAAGAACTAATTCTCGCCAACAAAACGAAAAAAAAACTTAGAATTTCCTTGTAATAATACTCAACAAAAGTATAACAGTTTCACAATACTGTTATACAAAACAAATCAAAGAAAAGCGAGTACAGTATTTTCTTATTTCCTATTTATACTACGTTTCGGTATTTTATTCTTTTTTTTTTTTCTTATTATTTTAATAATGATTTTGCGCATTTGTTAATTTTTGTTGTTGTTGCCTCTTGTACAATTAACGCTCCCATTTTCGGGTAATTTCAATGTAAAAAAACATGGGAAAACTTGTGGTGCGTTGCAATAAATTTAATGAAATTTCTTATATGAGTACAACTAACATTTTTACTGAGTAGATAATACGTCATATAATTTTGGCATTTAAACAAGAGAGCAGAGAATTTGCTCTCTTTCTATTAACAATAACAACAGGAAAAACGTGTTGTTTTTGGCGTAAAGCAATTGTCAAATGAAATATAAAAAACTGACAAGCAAGAAATGACAGCTTTAACAAACCAACAAAAAAAAATTACGTCTAAACGACATGTCGACATTTAATAGTGGTTGAAGTTCAAATTTGACATATAAAACTGTTATACAAAATAAAATTTATTTTGAATATTTAGTATAGAAAAACAAAAAATCTGATTTTTTTTCTTGGCCAATGTCATTAATGAATTATTTACATACAAATATATAAATTTACTAAAGATTTTGCTTTTTCTTTTGTGAATAGTTTCAATTTGAAATTTATTTATTTATTACTTTTACTGCTGCTGCTGGCTGTCACTTTTTCATAGTAAATTTTTAGCCAATTAAATTTACGTTGAATTGAAATTGTTTTCTTTTATTCTAATTTTTTATTTATTTTTTTTCTGCTCTTGTCTATCTATGTGTAAATGACATGGCTGTAGTGTAATGTAAACATGTGTTGTGTATGGTGTGGGTTTAATTGTTTACATGCTTGAGTAAGGGGTGTAATTGTTTATAAGGAGGGAATATTCAAATAATTATTTTTTTAGGAATTTGTTATCATAGTTATATTGTTTACCTACAGGGTAAATTAATAAAAGGTTTTATATTTACCCAGTTAAAGAAAATTTTTTTGATTTTTATAAATTTTTTAAAAGTTAAAACAAGTTTTATTCTATGTCTGTTATGATTTTGAGACAATTCTTGTGTATTTTATTGTTGACACGAGGTAAAATAGAAAATTTAACTTATGTATTTGAAGAAAACTTTTAAGTATTTATGAAAAATGTTTAAATTTACCCAAAGTAAATAATTCGTATTCTAAATTGTAGTTTTTTACATTGTGTAAACAGTTTTTGCTGAAATTTGTCATTGTTTACACAAAGTAAATGTAAATTATACACTAGGTAAATAAGTTTTTTGAAGAATACATTTAGTAAATCTAGTTTTTATGCAATTTTAAAGAATTTTTTTATTTTACATCAAGTAAAATGTAAAATTTACCTAATGTAAAGAAAGAAAATTTTAAGCAGTTATGGAAAATATAAAAATTTACCCACTGTAAACAATAAGTTTTCTAAAAAGTAATTCTCTACATTGTGTAAATAATGTAACTTTATATAATTATCAAAAAAAGACATGGTTTACATAGTGTAAAGACTTTTTGCTTAAAATTTACATTGTTTACATAAAGTAAATGTAAATTACACACAAGGTAAATATGTTTTTGTTGATGGATACATTGAGTAAATCTCGTTTTTGTGCAATTTTTCAGACTTTTTTTATTTTACATCAAGTAAAATGTTAAATTTACCTTATGTAAAGAAAGAAAATTTAAAGCCGTTATGGAAAGTAAACAATTAGTTTTCTAAAAAGAAATTCTTTACATTGTGTAAATAATGTAATTTATTATAATAATCGAAAAAATACATTGTTTACATAGTGTTAAGACTTATTGGTTAAAATTTACATTGTTTACATAAAGTAAACTTAAATTATACACAAGGTAAATAAGTTTTTGTTGAGGATTACATTTATTAAAACTCATTTTTGTGCAATTATTCAGTATTTCTTTAGTTTACATCAAGTAAAATGTACCTAATGTAAAGAAAGAAAATTTAAAGCCGTTATGGAAAATATAAAAATTTACTCAAAGTAAACAATTAGTTTTCCAAAAAGTAATCCTTTACATTGTGTAAATAATGTAACTTTATATAATTATCAAAAAAGACATGGTTTACATAGTGTAAAGACATTTTGCTTAAAATTTTCATTGTTTACATAAAGTAAACGTAAATTATACACAAGGTAAATAAGTTTTTGTTGAAGATTACATTTAGTAAAACTCATTTTTGTGCAATTTTTCAGTATTTCTTTAGTTTACATCAAGTAAAATGTACAATTTACCTAAAGTAAAGAAAGAAAATTTTAAGCCGTTATGGAAAATATGAAACTTTACCCAAAGTAAACAATTAGTTTTCTAAAAAGTAATTATTTACATTGTGTAAATAACATATTTTATTATAATAATCGAAAAAATACATTGTTTACATAGTGTAAAGAAATTTTGCTTAAAATTTTCATTGTTTACATAAAGTAAACGTAAATTATACACAGGGTAAATAAGTTTTTGTTGAGGATTACATTAGTAAAACTCATTTTTGTGCAATTTTTCAGTATTTCTTTAGTTTACATCAAGTAAAATGTGAAATTTACCTAATGTTAAGAAAGAAAATTTTAAGCAGTTATGGAAAATAAAAAAATTTACTCAAGGTAAACAATTAGTTTTCTAAAAAGTAATTGTTTACATTGTGTAAATAATGTAAATTTTATATAATTATCAAAAAAAGACATAGTGTAAAGATTTTTGCTTAAAATTGTTATTGTTTACATAAAGTAAACGTAAAATATAAAAGGTATATTGAGGGATACATTGAGTAAATCTCGTTTTTGTGCAATTTTTCAGTATTTCTTTAGTTTACATCAAGTAAAATGTAAAATTTACTTAATGTAAAGAAAGAAAATTTTAAGTCGTTATGGAAAATATAAACATTTACTCAAAGTAAACTATTTTTTCTCTAAATTATGTAAATAATGTAATTTTTTCCAATATTTAAGAAAAATACATTGTTACATAGTGGAAAAACTTGTTGCTTAAAAAAATTATTATTTACATAAAGTAAGTGTAAATTATACCCAAGGCCATTAATTTTGTTTTTATAATTTACATTAAATAAATCGCCTTTATAGTGTAATGTTGTATATTTTTTACTTTACATCAAGTAAAAAGTAAATTTTACCTCATGTAATTAATGTAGATTCTAAGTAGTTACGGTAAATGTAAAAATTTAACCAAAGTAAACAATCAGTTTTATAAAATCAAATTCTTTACATTGTGTAAATAATATAAATTATTAAAAAAAATTGAAAAATACGTTGTTTACATCAAGTAAATAATGCTTAATTAAAATTTTAATTGTTTACCTTATGTAAATTTTACATTTTCCAAACTAAACATTTAATTAACAATTATTTACATTATGTAAATAATGTAATTTTTATACTATTGTATGCTTTACATTTTGTATTGAAACTTTGACTAGAAAAAAGTAAAAATACATAGTTTACATAACGTAAAATTTGTTATTACAAAATTGATATTGTTTACACAATGTAAATAATGTATTTTTTAAAGTTTAAAACTTTTTTTTTCTTTACACCATGTAAACAATGTAAATTTGGATAATTTTAAACATTTTTGATGTTTATTGTAAACAAATTTGAATTTACACGGTGTTTCATTTTAAAGTACATTGTTGACATGATGTAAATAATGCAATTTTTCAATAATACATGTAAATCTAAAAAAAACAAAAATTGTGTTTAAAATTTTGTATTATTTACATTATGTAAACAATGTATAGCTTAGGTAAAATATGAAATTTTTAATAATCTAAGTAATATTTATCTAATAAAACTTATGTAAATATCTTTTTTCTTAAAAATTTACATTGTTTACACAATGTAAATACTGTATTTTTTTATAGTCGTACAAGAAAAACTTCATAATTAACAAATGTAAAGAATTGTTTTTTTTAAATTTTACATTATACTTTTATTTACACCATGTAAACAATGTATTTTTAGGTTATTTTGTAATTTTTGATGTTTGTTGTAAAGAATTCATCTTTGTGTAAATTACACTGAAATTACATCTTTAAAACTTCCATACTTTTCCATTCTTCTTTCAACTCTCAAACAAACACGAAACAAAATCTCTTATTCTTATAAAAAATCTTTATTGTTCCCTTTATTTTGTTCCTAATTACATACTTTACACATATTGTTCAAATAATCTCTCTATACTACTAACCTATATCACATTTGTTGTGTATAAAAATGTCAGTACATCTTTGACCCATTTTATTTCCCTTAAACGGAAATAAATATTTTTTGTACTTGTACTCTTACTCTTTCAATATTTGTTCTCTCACTCTTGTCGTTATTTGTATTTCATTTAAGTTTGCTCTTTGACCTTAATTTTTACAATTTCAAACATACAATTGAATAAAGTTTCTATACTACTTTACTTTACTGCATATAAACCAAGGAAAAATTTACATATTTACACGTAGTAAAATATATATTTTTTTACAAGTAAAATAGTCTGGCGCCTAATAGTTGTAATCAAATAAGATCGTAATGTTAGCTGTCAATAAATAAATAATGATGACTGTCTTATCCTGAGAATATTTTTAATATAGGAAAAGGCATAAGAACAAGTTTAAATATTAGAAATATTCATCAAAAAGTATAAATTTTCTTTTAAAATTTATAAAAATACAATAGGGTTTTGTTTCCCGACATCGTATCACACAACAGTTTATCTCTCTATTTCACTTTGTTGGTTAATCTATATTTGCTGACCTCTAATTGTTATTTACTCTGCGAAATCGTAAACTTTCTGTTTTTATTTATCTTCATTATTGTATTACCATTTTTTGCTTTAATTGTGCTAAACTTAAATATTGTAAATATGTCGTTTATATTTAAACTGTGACATGTCATTAAATTTAATGGTATTTTATAGCATTGAACTTGCCACTGCTGATTAGTATGTACATGCCACCGATATTTGTTTAACAAATAAATTTTATATAGACCAAAAACAACATACATATCTATTTATATGATTTTCAGAGATTTAAAAGTATCAATTAGGGAAAAATATTTAAAAGTTAAGTTCTAATTCAGTTCTAGTTCAGTTCAAGACTATAGCTCAAGACTAGACTATAGACTAGGCTATAGACTAGACTATAGACTAGACTATAGACTAGACTATAGACTAGACTATAGACTAGACTATAGACTAGACTATAGACTAGACTATAGACTAGACTATAGACTAGACTATAGACTAGACTATAGACTAGACTATAGACTAGACTATAGACTAGACTATCTAGACTATAGACTAGACTATAGACTAGACTATAGACTAGACTATAGACTAGACTATAGACTAGACTATAGACTAGACTATAGACTAGGCTATAGACTAGACTATAGACTAGACTATAGACTAGACTATAGACTAGACTATAGACTAGACTATAGACTAGACTATAGACTAGACTATAGACTAGACTATAGACTAGACTATAGACTAGACTATAGACTAGACTATAGACTAGACTATAGACTAGACTATAGACTAGACTATAGACTAGACTATAGACTAGACTATAGACTAGACTATAGACTAGACTATAGACTAGACTATAGACTAGACTATGACTATAGACTAGACTATAGACTAGACTATAGACTAGACTATAGACTAGACTATAGACTAGATATAGACTAGACTATAGACTAGACTATAGACTAGACTATAGACTAGACTATAGACTAGACTATAGACTAGACTATAGACTAGACTATAGACTAGACTATAGACTAGACTATAGACTAGACTATAGACTAGACTATAGACTAGACTATAGACTAGACTATAGACTAGACTAAGACTAGACTATAGACTAGACTATAGACTAGACTATAGACTAGACTATAGACTAGACTATAGACTAGACTATAGACTAGACTATAGACTAGACTATATAGACTAGACTGACTATAGACTAGACTATAGGAACTAGACTATAGACTAGACTATAGACTAGACTATAGACTAGACTATAGACTAGACTATAGACTAGCTATAGATAGACTCTAGACTAGACTATAGACCTAGACTATAGACTAGACTACTATAGACTAGACTAGACTATAGACTAGACTAGACGGTAGACTATAGACTAGACTATAGACTAGACTATAGACTAGACTATAGACTAGACTATAGATAGACTATAGACTAGACTATAGACTAGACTATAGACTAGACTATAGACTAGACTATAGACTAGACTATAGACTAGACTATAGACTAGACTATAGAACTAGACTATGACTAGACTATAGACTAGACTATAGACTAGACTATAGACTAGACTATAGACTAGACTATAGACTAGACTATAGACTAGACTATAGACTAGACTACTAGACTAGACTATAGTCTAGACTAGACTATAGTCTAGACTAGACTATAGTCTAGACTAGACTATAGTCTAGACTATAGACTAGACTATAGACTAGACTATAGAATAGACTACAGACTAGACTATAGACTAGACTATAGACTAGACTATAGACTAGACTATAGACTAGACTATAGACTAGACTATAGACTAGACTATAGACTAGACTATAGACTAGACTATAGACTAGACTATAGACTAGACTATAGACTAGACTATAGACTAGACTATAGACTAGACTATAGACTAGACTATAGACTAGACTATAGACTAGACTATAGACTAGACTATAGACTAGACTATAGACTAGACTATAGACTAGACTATAGACTAGACTATAGACTAGACTATAGACTAGACTATAGACTAGACTATAGACTAGACTATAGACTAGAATAGTATAGACTAGACTATAGACTAGACTATAGACTAGAGTATAGACTAGACTATAGACTAGACTATAGACTAGATTAGTATAGACTAGACTATAGACTAGACTATAGACTAGACTATAGACTAGACTATAGACTAGACTATAGACTAGACTATAGACTAGACTATAGACTAGACTATAGACTAGACTATAAACTATACTATAGATTATACTATAGACTATACGATAGACTAGACTATAGATTAGACTATAGACTTTACTATAGACTAGACTATAGATCAGACTATAGACTATACTATAGACTAGACTAGACTACAGATTAGACTAGTTTATAGACAAACCATTGGACTGGAGTATAGTCGAGACTATAAACTGGTAGTCACTACTATTGACTGGTATATAGTCAATTCCATAAGTGAGGGTGTAACTTTTTATTTTAAAAATATTTCAATGTTCTGTAACTAATATTTTAAAAAAATAACTGTAAATTTTCTAAACAAAACTACCAATTCAAACAGTGGGTCAAATAAATACTATTCATGTTCAAATTTGTGTGTGTTTATATACGATATTTTGTGCTGCCTTTTTATGCCTATGGAGGAGGCGTTGTTATATATAGGATGTCTGTTTTGTGGAATTACATGGATTCCTATAACAAACACAAGCACTTTTCGTTTAAATATTTGTGTATATAATATGAATACTTTTCTCGTGTATGTCTGTGTATGTTATTGTCAGTATCCGCCTCTGTATGAGATTCTGTTATGTAATTCAATCTGTTTATCGTCGTCATCATCATGAGCACTCAAAACCAGCAGCTACAGAAAAAAAAAATAAAAAACAACAAACTTTTCACTTGTCTGCCATTTGTGGTGTTTAAAAAGTTTTCACTTTTTTGCTGGAATATAAAGAGATTATATAAGTTTAAATTAAAGGAAACAAAATTTTCAATATATTTTCTATAAAAAACAGGTTGAAGCAATAACATAAAGAGTTAACACATACATTTATAGATTTATAAATATGTTTGTGTGAATTAATTTTCTATTTCAATAATGGTTTATATAAAAACATTATGTTGTCTATATTTTTTCTTTTCATTCCTGCTATTGTTGATGTTTTGTATTGATTTTGTTTACATCAATCAATATGTTTGTTTAGAAAATGGAAAAAAGGATTCATGTTAACTAAATTGCGGAAGGATATTTTCTAAGGCTGATAATTGGCTTTTTTTAGAAAATATTTGTATTGGTATTGGTGTTTTGTTTGCGGTTGTGGGTGTCTGTGTGTTAAAGTGTATATGTATGTGTAAGTTTGGTTTGTGTCCTTAAATAAATGTGGTTATGTTTGCGGTTTTATTGTCATGGTCATTACATAAATTGTTATTTGTTTTTAATACGTGGTTAAAGTGACAATTAAGTGAAGGAGTAACGTCATTGAAAAGTTTAAAAACTTTTCTAGTTCAGTTCTAGTTCAGTTCTAGTTCAGTTCTAGTTCAGTTCTAGTTCAGTTCTAGTTCATTCTAGTTCAGTTCTAGTTCTAGTTCAGTTCTAGTTCAGTTCTAGTTCAGTTCTAGTTCAGTTCTAGTTCAGTTCTAGTTCAGTTCTAGTTCAGTTCTAGTTCAGTTCTAGTTCAGTTCTAGTTCAGTTCTAGTTCAGTTCTAGTTCAGTTCTAGTTCAGTTCTAGTTCAGTTCTAGTTCAGTTCTAGTTCAGTTCTAGTTCAGTTCTAGTTCAGTTCTAGTTCAGTTCTAGTTCAGTTCTAGTTCAGTTCTAGTTCAGTTCTAGTTCAGTTCTAGTTCAGTTCTAGTTCAGTTCTAGTTCAGTTCTAGTTCAGTTCTAGTTCAGTTCTAGTTCAGTTCTAGTTCAGTTCTAGTTCAGTTCTAGTTCAGTTCTAGTTCAGTTCTAGTTCAGTTCTAGTTCAGTTCTAGTTCAGTTCTAGTTCAGTTCTAGTTCAGTTCTAGTTCAGTTCTAGTTCAGTTCTAGTTCAGTTCTAGTTCAGTTCTAGTTCAGTTCTAGTTCAGTTCTAGTTCAGTTCTAGTTCAGTTCTAGTTCAGTTCCAATTCATTCTAGTTCAGTTTTATTTCGGTTCTAGTTTTGTTCTAGTTCAATTCCAATTCATTTCTAGTTCAGTTTTAAGATTTAAAGGTCCTTGTGTTATAATTTGTAACTCTTTACTGTTAATATGTAATATTTTAATTTATCCTTGAATCTGCATAACATTTTCTCTTTTATTCCAAAGCACCGTAATTTCTTTTCATTTTAGTATACACTTTCCAGACCGGCGACTTTTATTGTCATCTCAGCAGTGTCTACAGCACAGTGTTAGGGGTATAAAACCATTGAAATCATTCTTGAATGTCCTTTTCCAAACATGCTTAAAAAATAAATAGAGGTGCCTCCAGCTGTAAATAAAAAAAAGAATATTAAGATACAGAAATTATGAATATTTTTTTAAAGGCAGGCATATGGAATAAGTTAGTGGTAAAAAATTTTTAAATATAAATTGAATAATTGTGTTTTGTTTGTAAATGTATTCGGAACCACTCCTATGTATAAAGTTCCGGATTTGAAACTATTTCTCTGTAAATAATAAATACGTACAATTAGACCAATATTTTGAAATTTTACATTACACATCAAAAGATTTGCAGCCGATATAAGTATTAATAATTTTCTCTTAACATATTGACATATTTTACAAGAAATCACCTTGCACCTTTAATTAGAAAGAAAAAAACTTTTTTACATTAAATTTTCATGAGATTTGAGTTGAATGGTTATGGTACACATACTTGCATATTTCTTCATTCCTGTCCGCTTTTGAATACATACTATTATAATAAGTATAAACTTTTAATTCTTTACATTTTTTCACATTCATTCATATTTTAAGTGGTGGGTGTAGTTTTTCTCGTTTAGTTTATTTTTCCTCCTTTTTTGTTGTATACATTTTAAAGATGATGCGGCATATTGAAGTAGAAATTTCAAGGATACGAAAAACTTTGTTTTCATTTTTTGTTTCCATATTAGAAGTATTTTTGATGTAATGTTGGTTTTTGTTGTTGCTCCTTCGCCATTATTATCGCACAGACTGGGTCAGTCAATATTTGAAAGATATTAAAAGAAATTTGTGTTTTTTTATTATTTTTTTTTTTTTTTGCTTTTAATGAGAAATTTTGTAATAATTTATAGGTCACCTTTGTAATAAATTAAATTGGGAATATTAAAATTATGTTCAAATTAAATATATAAGATATAATACATTTTAATATTTCTTTGGAATATATTTCAAAGTTCAGACTTATTTTTTTATATATTTATTTTTTACGTTTATTTTCAATTAATTTAAATTTTTCTTCTTTTCTTTCTAGGTAAGTAGTCACTTTATATTCTTTTTGATCAAGTTTAATGGGTGAGTTTTCCAATTACTAGTACAAATAATTTTGAGGAGTCTATAGACTAGACTATAGTCCAGACTATCGACTATACTATTGTTCAGATTATAGACTAGACTATAGTATGTATTATAGACCAGATTATAGTCCTAAATATGTATGGAAAATGTTATAGTCTAGACTATATTCTCGACTATAGCCGAGACTATAGGATTTGTTATAGTTCTAACTATCGAATAGTGCAGTCTATAGACTAGACTAAGACCACACTATAGACTACACAATAGTCCGGACTATTGACTACACTATATTCCGGACTATAGACTCACATATATTAACTTTAAGCCAGATCGTAGTCCTTATTATAGACAAGACTATAGACTAGAACTATAGACTAGACTATAGACTAGACTAGAGACCTAGACTATAGACTAGACTATAGACTAGACTATAGACTAGACTATAGACTAGACTCATAGACTAGACTATAGACTAGAACTATAGACTAGACTATAGACTAGACTATAGACTAGACTAATAGACTAGACTATAGACTAGACTATAGACTAACTATAGACTAGACTATAGACTAGACTATAGACTAGACTATAGACTAGACTATAGACTAGACTATAGACTAGACTAAGACTAGACTAGTAGACTAGACTATAGACTAGACTATAGACTATACTATAGAATAGACTCTAGACTAGACTATAGACTAGACTATAGACTAGACTATAGACTAGACTATAGAATAGACTAGACTATAGACTAGACTATAGACTAGACTATAGACTAGACTATAGACTAGACTATAGACTAGACTATAGACTAGACTATAGACTAGACTATAGACTAGACTATAGACTAGACTATAGACTAGACTATAGACTATACTATAGACTAGACTATAGACTAGACTATAGACTAGACTATAGACTAGACTATAGACTAGACTATAGACTAGACTAGACTACAGACCAGATTATAGTCGAAAATATAGGCCAGACTATATTTAATATAAGTTAATTATATAGTCTGGACAGACTATTTCCCAGGTTGCAGGCTCTGTAGTCCAGGCTACAGACTACACTAAGTACAGAGTATCCGATTTGTTTCGGATAAATCTGAATATTGATATTGTTTTCTTTTTCAATTATGTTAAACATACATTCTCTCGAGCTATTAGAAGAGAATACATATCATATGATCAGAACTTAGCGTTCTCAATAATTCTCATTCTCTAACGATCTACATTTGTTTACAAGTGTTGTTATTAAAGATCATTATTTTTTTGTGGTATTGTGTAATATTAACTCGTGTTTAAATATATACAAAATATATTTATTTATTAGTCTATTAACAGCCACAGAAACAACAATATTATGAGTTAAAAAAAAATAATAACAATTTGCATTACCCTTTTTATATACAAACAATATATCTGATCTCGAATAATAGACATACATACATATGCATATAAATTACTAGCAATGAATACAAGACAAAATATTTATTTGTGGTCAGAATTATGGGATGTGTTCAATAGCTAAAAAAAAAAAAATATGAAAATCAAAAACAAAATATTAAACTATTTTTACTACAACTCAAAATACACAAAACAAATATGCAATAGATTTTTGTTTTTGTAATACATTCATGTGTTTTTTTCCTACTTAAACAACTCATACAAACATGTGAATGATCCGATTCGATCCGTTTGTATTGAAATACTAATTGAAATTAATTAACAACATATCAGTTTAGTTTAAGGTTTTGAATTTACTATTAGATTTTGCTAAATAACACACATATGTACATATCATCGTATCATATAATTTCATTTCAATTTTATTTCACATTACTATTTTATCTTTATCATATGACAATAAATATTCGAAATCTATCTAACTGTTGTTGTGCTATTATATTTCGCATTTTTTCATACAAATTCTATTATAGATATTTTAAATAATTTTTTATAAGTATTTTATTGTATAATTATCATTTAGATGATAATTTGTAAACTAAATATGTATGTAGTTATAATAGTTGATCTAAATAAATGTGTAGAATTTTAGTTGGATATGTTTGTATATGTATGTTGGGGGAAAATTATTAGTTTTGCATTAGAGAAAATTATAATAAAGATTTTATAATATTGATTGCTATAGCTATAAATGAGCAAATTTAGTTTTAGCAACACGAACTTTATACTATGAAAAAAAATTTGTTTATTCATGGACATCTAGTCTATAGTCCTAGTCTATAGTCTAGTCTATAGTAGTATAGTCTAGTCTATAGTCTAGTCTATAGTCTAGTCTATAGTCTAGTCTATAGTCTAGTCTATAGTCTAGTCTATAGTCTAGTCTATAGTCTAGTCTATAGTCTAGTCTATAGTCTAGTCTATAGTCTAGTCTATAGTCTAGTCTATAGTCTAGTCTATAGTCTAGTCTATAGTCTAGTCTATAGTCTAGTCTATAGTCTAGTCTAGAGTCTAGTCTATAGTCTAGTCTATAGTCTAGTCTATAGTCTAGTCTATAGTCTAGTCTATAGTCTAGTCTATAGTCTAGTCTATAGTCTAGTCTATAGTCTAGTCTATAGTCTAGTCTATAGTCTAGTCTATAGTCTAGTCTATAGTCTAGTCTATAGTCTAGTCTATAGTCTAGTCTATAGTCTAGTCTATAGTCTAGTCTATAGTCTAGTCTATAGTCTAGTCTATAGTCTAGTCTATAGTCTAGTCTATAGTGTCTAGTCTAGTCTATAGTCTAGTCTATAGTCTAGTCTATAGTCTAGTCTATAGTCTAGTCTATAGTCTAGTCTATAGTCTAGTCTAGTCTATAGTCTAGTCTATAGTCTAGTCTATAGTCTAGTCTATAGTCTAGTCTATAGTCTAGTCTATAGTCTAGTCTATAGTCTAGTCTATAGTCTAGTCTATAGTCTAGTCTATAGTCTAGTCTATAGTCTAGTCTATAGTCTAGTCTATAGTCTAGTCTATAGTCGTCTATATTCTATAGTCTAGTCTATAGTCTAGTCTATAGTCTAGTCTATAGTCTAGTCTATAGTCTAGTCTATAGTCTAGTCTATAGTCTATAGTCTATAGTCTATAGTCTAGTCTATAGTCTAGTCTATAGTCTAGTCTATAGTCTAGTCTATAGTCTAGTCTATAGTCTAGTCTATAGTCTAGTCTATAGTCTAGTCTATAGTCTAGTCTATAGTCTAGTCTATAGTCTAGTCTATAGTCTAGTCTATAGTCTAGTCTATAGTCTAGTCTATAGTCTAGTCTATAGTCTATAGTCTAGTCTATAGTCTAGTCTATAGTCTAGTCTATAGTCTAGTCTATAGTCTAGTCTATAGTCTGTCTATAGTCTAGTCTATAGTCTAGTCTATCTAGTCTAGTCTATAGTCTAGTCTATAGTCTAGTCTATAGTCTAGTCTATAGTCTAGTCTATAGTCTAGTCTATAGTCTAGTCTATAGTCTAGTCTATAGTCTAGTCTAGTTATAGTCTAGTCTATAGTCTAGTCTCTTAGTCTATAGTTAGTCTATAGTCTAGTCGATAGTCTAGTCTATAGTCCTATAGTATAGTCTATAGTCTAGTCTATAGTCTAGTCTCTAGTCTAGTCTATAGTCTAGTCATAGTCTAGTCTATATTCTAGTCTATAGTCTAGTCTATAGTCGAGTCTATAGTCTAGTCTATAGTCTAGTCTATAGTCTAGTCTATAGTCTAGTCTATAGTCTAGTCTATAGTCTAGTCTATAGTCTAGTCTATAGTCTAGTCTATAGTCTAGTCTAAGTCTATAGTCTAGTCTAGTCTATAGTCTAGTCTATAGTCTAGTCTATAGTCTAGTCTATAGTCTAGTCTATATAGTCTATAATCTAGACTATAGTCTAGTCTGAAGATTATATCCCACTTTATATATTGTAGTACAGACTATAGTCTATAAATCAGTGTCTAGTTTGGACTATAGTCTAGTCTGTAGTCTAGACTAAGGCTAGTTTATCATCGAATGACCCTCAATAAAATTAGGGGCGTGTCCTGTGTTGTTTTATGTATAACTGCCAAGACTTTACCTTGCGCCAAAGGTAAATCTTTAGAAAATAAACAAATTACTTCATGATTTATTTTTATTGGCATTCAGACGACTTTTAACAATATTTTTTGAACACTTGTTAAACAGATTTTTGAATATTTGTTTATATGGGAGATGAAAAAAATGCAACAATCGAAAAGAACAAACCCACTTTAACAAATCAATATTGATAGAAACTAATAAAAAGTGGCTAAAAGCCAAATGACAACTGATTGTCAATTTCTATAAAACAAAAGTCTGCTAAACATTTGCATACAAACAGAACTAAATGATTAATTGTTACAATATTTGGCAGAAAAAGTTAAATTTATTTTAAATAACATTACAAAAAAAAGTTAATTAAAACAAAAGTTTTGAGAATAAAAGAAATATGTATTGCAGTTTAAAAATAAAAATGACCTAAAATTTAAATTATTTTCTTAATGATTTTATAATCAGGTCATTCATCCTTTTTTTTATTTTCTTTCTTTTTATTATAAGGCGTTAACTGATAAATTTAGGTTCAATTCACAACATTTTGCACATTTTAGTCTATATACACCCCCCATCATATGCCTCCTTACCCTTCCCCCAACTTAACAGATCTCACGCTGTATTGTACATATTTTTAACGAATTTGTTTATAACAAGTGTAAACAACATTGACTTTAAACTCAATCGTTAAACATCAAAATGTTTTATTTTTTGTTGTAAAACACGTTTATGGCAATGAATTTTTTTTTTGCTCATATGAATAAATTAAAATTTAATTTATTCTTTTTCATAAAAAAAATAATGATGAAAATGAAAAGAAAGAAAATTAATATTCAATTAACGTTTAAATGATTTTATTATCACATGCTACATTAATCTCATGCTATATTTCATTTCATTTTAAACTATGTACTTCTTATTTAACACATTGAAAAAAAGGAGTGAAAAAATTAATTAAGAAAAATTAAATTCATGAATTTTTAAATATTTTCTTGAAATTTAGTTTAACCATATTTATGCTATGTCTGGTTCTAGTTGAGTTCTACACTGAAAATAATCCATGCTAAACTTTACGAAAAAAAATTTCGTAACTTCTATTTTCGTAATATTTACAAAAATTTCGTGTATAATACGAAATATTTTTTAATAAAACCCTTTTCTATTTTTACGAAAGTACGAAAGCCTTTCCTAATACTTTTTTCTTAAATTTTAGCGAAATTAAACATAATGATATTAATTACATTGTCATTAATTAAAACTACAACATTTTTGTAAAATTTAAGAAAAGGTATAATATTATTCACGAATTATTTTCATAAAAAAAAAATTAAAAATTCGTGTGGAGAATAATTTTGAACTAAAATTAGGAAAATTATTTTAAAATAAACAAAAATGTTTGCATAAATTAATATTTCGTAATTTTATCATATTTATTCAAAATTCTTTGTTTTCAATTTATGTAAATTAATTTCTCAAGATTATTTTGTATTATACTAAAATATTTCGTACAATTTCGTATATATTACGAAAGAATTTCGTGGTGCGAAACAACGAACGATTCGTACAATGTACGATATTTTTCGTATATATTAGGCATGGATTTTTTTCAGTGTAGTTTAGTTTCTAGTTAAGTTCTAGTTCAGTTCTAGCTCAATTCTAGTTCAGTTCTAGTTCAGTTCTAGTTCAGTTCTAGTTCAGTTCTAGTTCAGTTCTAGTTCAGTTCTAGTTCAGTTCTAGTTCAGTTCTAGTTCAGTTCTAGTTCAGTTCTAGTTCAGTTCTAGTTCAGTTCTAGTTCAGTTCTAGTTCAGTTCTAGTTCAGTTCTAGTTCAGTTCTAGTTCAGTTCTAGTTCAGTTCTAGTTCAGTTCTAGTTCAGTTCTAGTTCAGTTCTAGTTCAGTTCTAGTTCAGTTCTAGTTCAGTTCTAGTTCAGTTCTAGTTCAGTTCTAGTTCAGTTCTAGTTCAGTTCTAGTTCAGTTCTAGTTCAGTTCTAGTTCAGTTCTAGTTCAGTTCTAGTTCAGTTCTAGTTCAGTTCTAGTTCAGTTCTAGTTCAGTTCTAGTTCAGTTCTAGTTCAGTTCTAGTTCAGTTCTAGTTCAGTTCTAGTTCAGTTCTAGTTCAGTTCTAGTTCAGTTCTAGTTCAGTTCTAGTTCAGTTCTAGTTCAGTTCTAGTTCAGTTCTAGTTCAGTTCTAGTTCAGTTCTAGTTCAGTTCTAGTTCAGTTCTAGTTCAGTTCTAGTTCAGTTCTAGTTCAGTTCTAGTTCAGTTCTAGTTCAGTTCTAGTTCAGTTCTAGTTCAGTTCTAGTTCAGTTCTAGTTCAGTTCTAGTTCAGTTCTAGTTCAGTTCTAGTTCAGTTCTAGTTCAGTTCTAGTTCAGTTCTAGTTCAGTTCTAGTTCAGTTCTAGTTCAGTTCTAGTACAGTTCTAGTTCAGTTCTAGTTCAGTTCTAGTTCAGTTCTAGTTCAGTTCTAGTTCAGTTCTAGTTCAGTTCTAGTTCAGTTCTAGTTCAGTTTTAGTTCAGTTCTAGTTCAGTTCTAGTTCAGTTCTAGTTCAGTTCTAGTTCAGTTCTAGTTCAGTTCTAGTTCAGTTCTAGTTCAGTTCTAGTTCAGTTCTAGTTCAGTTCTAGTTCAGTTCTAGTTCAGTTCTAGTTCAGTTCTAGTTCAGTTCTAGTTCAGTTCTAGGTCAGTTCTACTTCAGTCCTATTTTAGTTCATCGAAATTTTGGTAAATTTTATTTTTTTTCTTATAAACTATTTATTTTTAAAATTTTCGACACATTTTATATATTTTGAACAATTAAATTTTTCGAAAATTTTCATAAATATTTAATTTTTTGAATTTTAGATAAATTCGATATTTTATAGAAATTCGACATTTGCGGCTAATTTTCCATTTGTAGAAAATTTTCAATCTTGAAGCATAATTTATGATAAATACTAGATTTATCAAAATTGGACGATAGATAAATTTTCCTTTAATTAGAACCATTATAGTTTTTATATGAAAATGAAAGTATATTTTTACAAATCTGCCAATTCAAATTAAAATTTTTGCCTCTAGTATTTTTTGTAATACTATGTCTGTATATAGTAAAGAATACCTATACATATATATTACTTTATTGTATTTGCATTTCTCTGTCTTATCGTTATTACGTACATATGTATATCATTTATTATGTTTATTTGTTCAATTAAGTGTCCTTGAGTTTATTTTTATAAAAACTAGAAATAAAAAAAAAAAAAAAAAAATTACGAGAAAAATAGTATAAAAAAGCTAGCAAAAATAAACGAAAAAGGAAAAAACATTTATTACAACAATAGACATTTTGGGATGAAATAAAGTCAATAGATTTATAAGATATTTACTTAGTTGTATTTTACGTTTTTATTAGTTTGTAATAAATATAAAAACACTTGTAAATATTACAAAGAGCAAACAATAGATGAAAGCTGAGTAAGCTGTAAAAAGCTTTTAAGCAATATTAAGTTAAATTGATAAACATTTTGCCGCAGCAACATGTTGCAGAGGAAAATGGATTATAAAGAGATTAAGAGAAATGTTATTAGCAGTTTATAAGGAATAATTTAAAAGTCTTAAAGAAGAAAGCTTAAGTTACAAAAAGTTGTAACATTACATAAAGCATAAAAAAGCTTTAAATTTGGCTTTAAGTTTACAACAAAGTTCTAAGCTTTAAATAAGGCACTAAACCATAAATAAAGTCCAAAACTTCAAAAAAGTTCTATATATTAAAAAAGCGCTCTTTTTTAAAAATGCTTTAAAACCCTAAAAACAATTCAAATATATAAAAAAATATATTTAATAATAAACTGAAATTTATTTAAAAATTTAACACTTTATCATTGCTAATATGAACTTGATTTCCTTGTGTAAAGCGATGACATGTTTTTGTTTGTTTTTTATAATTTTTTTTTCGATTTCGTGTGTGTTTTCAAGTAAAAATTTATTAATTATTTGCTATGAATAATAATGCATACATTGTTTTTCGAACAAAAAATGTAAACAAACAATATAAACAAATAACGACTACTGCTATTTTTAATTAATTTTAAATGTGTATTTTTATAGTTACCGATCGAGTATGAAATTTTCGTTTTGTGATCTACTAACCTTGTAGACATAAATAACAATTTATTAAAAATTAATCTCTAGTTGCTAGTTTAATTTTTTTTGCTTAAAACTGTTAAAACTTAAAAACAATAAATAAACTTTATTAAAATAATGTGATTTTATATTGATAAATAATTATGACAACCAAAAATAGATAATTGTTATTTACTGGTTAAATACAAAAAATAGAACAACAATATTGACCAATTTAAATAGAACTACACTAGAACTGAACTAGAACTGAACGAGAACTGAACTAGAACTGATCTAGAACTGAACTAGAACTGAACTAGAACTGAACTAGAACTGAACTAGAACTGAACTAGAACTGAACTAGAACTGAACTAGAACTGAACTAGAACTGAACTAGAACTGAACTAGAACTGAACTAGAATTGAACTAGAACTGAACTAGAACTGAACTAGAACTGAACTAGAACTGAACTAGAACTGAACTAGAACTGAACTAGAACTGAACTAGAACTGAACTAGAACTGAACTAGAACTGAACTAGAACTGAACTACTGAACTAGAACTGAACTAGAACTGAACTAGAACTGAACTAGAACTGAACTAGAACTGAACTAGAACTGAACTAGAACTGAACTAGAACTGAACTAGAACTGAACTAGAACTGAACTAGAACTGAACTAGAACTGAACTAGAACTGAACTAGAACTGAACTAGAATTGAACTAGAACTGAACTAGAACTGAACTAGAACTGAACTAGAACTGAACTAGAACTGAACTAGAACTGAACTAGAACTGAACTAGAACTGAACTAGAACTGAACTAGAACTGAACTAGAACTGAACTAGAACTGAACTAGAACTGAACTAGAACTGAACTAGAACTGAACTAGAACTGAACTAGAACTGAACTAGAACTGAACTAGAACTGAACTAGAACTGAACTAGAACTGAACTATAACTGAACTAGAACTGAACTAGAACTGAACTAGAACTGAACTAGAACTGAACTAGAACTGAACTAGAACTGAACTAGAACTGAACTAGAACTGAACTAGAACTGAACTAAAACTAGAACTGAACTACAACTGAACTACAACTGAACTACAACTGAACAACTGAACTAGAACTGAACTAGAACTGAACTAGAACTGAACTAGAACTGAACTAGAACTGAACTAGAACTGAACTAGAACTGAACTAGAACTGAACTAGAACTGAACTAGAACTGAACTAGAACTGAACTAGAACTGAACTAGAACTGAACTAGAACTGAACTAGAACTGAACTATAACTGAACTAGAACTAGAACTGAACTAGAACTGAACTAGAACTGAACTAGAACTGAACTAGAACTGAACTAGAACTGAACTAGAACTGAACTAGAACTGAACTAGAACTGAACTAGAACTGAACTAGAACTGAACTAGAACTGAACTAGAACTGAACTAGAACTGAACTAGAACTGAACTAGAACTGAACTAGAACTGAACTGAACTAGAACTGAACTGAACTAGTATTGAGAAAGAACATTTTTGTTATTTTAATTTTCCATTAAAATAAAGTCTCCTAAATAATGCAATCTCTGAAAAATAATTCTAGAACTTGTTATATCTTTAAAAATATCAAAACATTTTAATTAAATCTCAATTAAAACTTGAAATTTCTAGACTTAAGTGGAAATTATTTGAAAGCGGAAAAATTTATATGCAAATACCCCCAAAACAACTTATTTATTGTCAAAGTTAATTTAAATATTTAAACATACATAGATTCCATCAACAAATCTATTAATAATTTTTTTGTTTATTATTTCTTATTTGTTAAATTGTTTGTTTATGTGATAAAAATATGAGTAATAATATCAATGTCAGTATGTGTTTAGAAAATTGACATTATCTAGTTCGTTGAATAGGGAACCAAATACAAAACAGTCAGGCAGTCAGCCCAATCGGCTGACAACTGTCATCAAATTGCTGTTATTTGCTGTCAATAAACAAATAATAAAAACAAAAACAAAAGTGATTATTTTTATTATACGTACATTTAGACATAATACAACAAATACTTCATGTTGTAATTGTTGTGTTTATTAATTGATAAAAAAAGGAATTTGATGATTATTTGTTTGTATGTTTTATTAAGATTATTGTGATTATAACACAATTTGTCGCCATAATAAAATAAAAATATTCATTCATTTATTCGCATCCATAACAATTGAAATGAAATGAAAAGTGCCTTGGCAACCTTCTCCTGTAGACGATAGCCCAACAAGCGAAATACAATGAATATTATTTAAAATTGTGTAGAAGATATTGCCAGACAATTTAGAAATAATATAAGAACATTGAATATTATCCCAAATTAGAAAATTATGATAATATCGCTTAACTAACTACTTTAAGATACAAATTTAAAACAAACCATCCGGCAATTGTTTGCTGTGTTACTTTTATCATCTATTCTAAAATTAATTTGTATTTTTTCTTTGTTTCTTCTATAAGTTTATATTCTTAAATGGAGACTAGAAAAAATTTATTTGTTTAGTCCTATTCCATCACCTCTATCCGCAAAAAAAACGCGAATATTTCATTAATTAATCACTAATTAATAGGGGGAATATTAAATACTTATTGGATGGTGTATTTTATTATCAGTTCTAGTTCAGTTCTAATTCATTTCTAGTTCAGTTCTAGTTCAGTTCTAGTTCAGTTCTAGTTCAGTTCTAGTTCAGTTCTAGTTCAGTTCTAGTTCAGTTCTAGTTCAGTTCTAGTTCAGTTCTAGTTCAGTTCTAGTTCAGTTCTAGTTCAGTTCTTCATTCTAGTTCAGTTCTAGTTCAGTTCTAGTTCAGTTCTAGTTCAGTTCTAGTTCAGTTCTAGTTCAGTTCTAGTTCAGTTCTGGTTCAGTTCTAGTTCAGTTCTAGTTCAGTTCTAGTTCAGTTCTAGTTCAGTTCTAGTTCAGTTCTAGTTCAGTTCTAGTTCAGTTCTAGTTCAGTTCTAGTTCAGTTCTAGTTCAGTTCTAGTTCAGTTCTAGTTCAGTTCTAGTTCAGTTCTAGTTCAGTTCTAGTTCAGTTCTAGTTCAGTTCTAGTTCAGTTCTAGTTCAGTTCTAGTTCAGTTCTAGTTCAGTTCTAGTTCAGTTCTAGTTCAGTTCTAGTTCAGTTCTAGTTCAGTTCTAGTTCAGTTCTAGTTCAGTTCTAGTTCAGTTCTAGTTCAGTTCTAGTTCAGTTCTAGTTCAGTTCTAGTTCAGTTCTAGTTCATTCTAGTTCAGTTCTAGTTCAGTTCTAGTTCAGTTCTAGTTCAGTTCTAGTTCAGTTCTAGTTCAGTTCTAGTTCAGTTCTAGTTCAGTTCTAGTTCAGTTCTAGTTCAGTTCTAGTTCAGTTCTAGTTCAGTTCAGTTCAGTTCTAGTTCAGTTCTAGTTCAGTTCTAGTTCAGTTCTAGTTCAGTTCTAGTTCTAGTTCAGTTATAGTTCAGTTCTAGTTCTAGTTCAGTTCTAGTTCAGTTGTAGTTCAGTTCTAGTTCAGTTCTAGTTCAGTTCTAGTTCAGTTCTAGTTCAGTTCTAGTTCAGTTCTAGTTCAGTTCTAGTTCAGTTCTAGTTCAGTTCTAGTTCAGTTCTAGTTCAGTTCTAGTTCAGTTCTAGTTCAGTTCTAGTTCAGTTCTAGTTCAGTTCTAGTTTAGTTCTAGTTCAGTTCTAGTTCAGTTCTAGTTCAGTTCTAGTTCAGTTCTAGTTCAGTTCTAGTTCAGTTCTAGTTCAGTTCTAGTTCAGTTCTACTTCAGTTCTAGTTCAGTTTTAGTTCAGTTGTAGTTCAGTTCTAGTTCAGTTCTAGTTCAGTTCTAGTTCAGTTGTAGTTCAGTTGTAGTTCAGTTGTAGTTCAGTTGTAGTTCAGTTCTAGTTCAGTTTCTAGTTCAGTTCTAGTTCAGTTCTAGTTCAGTTCTAGTTCAGTTCTAGTTCAGTTCTAGTTCAGTTCTAGTTCAGTTCTAGTTCAGTTCTAGTTCATTTCTAGTTCAGTTCTAGTTCAGTTCTAGTTCAATTCTAGTTCAGTTCAGTTCAGTTCAGTTCTAGTTCAGTTCTAGTTCAGTTCTAGTTCAGTTCTAGTTCAGTTCTAGTTCAGTTCTAGTTCAGTTCTAGTTCAGTTCTAGTTCAGTTCTAGTTCAGTTCTAGTTCAGTTCTAGTTCAGTTCTAGTTCAGTTCTAGTTCAGTTCTAGTTCAGTTCTAGTTCAGTTCTAGTTCAGTTCTAGTTCAGTTCTAGTTCTAGTTCAGTTCTAGTTCAGTTCTAGTTCAGTTCTAGTTCAGTTCTAGTTCAGTTCTAGTTCAGTTCTAGTTCAGTTCTAGTTCAGTTCTAGTTCAGTTCTAGTTCAGTTCTAGTTCAGTTCTAGTTCAGTTCTAGTTCAGTTCTAGTTCAGTTCTAGTTCAGTTCTAGTTCAGTTCTAGTTCAGTTCTAGTTCAGTTCTAGTTCAGTTCTAGTTCAGTTCTAGTTCAGTTCTAGTTCAGTTCTAGTTCAGTTCTAGTTCAGTTCTAGTTCAGTTCTAGTTCAGTTTCTAGTTCAGTTCTAGTTCAGTTCTAGCTCAGTTCTAGTTCAGTTCTAGTTCAGTTCTAGTTCAGTTCTAGTTCAGTTCTAGTTCAGTTCTAGTTCAGTTCTAGTTCAGTTCTAGTTCAGTTCTAGTTCAGTTCTAGTTCAGTTCTAGTTCAGTTCTAGTTCAGTTCTAGTTCAGTTCTAGTTCAGTTCTAGTTCAGTTCTAGTTCAGTTCTAGTTCAGTTCTAGTTCAGTTCTAGTTCAGTTCTAGTTCAGTTCTAGTTCAGTTCTAGTTCAGTTCTAGTTCAGTTCTAGTTCAGTTCTAGTTCAGTTCTAGTTCAGTTCTAGTTCAGTTCTAGTTCAGTTCTAGTTCAGTTCTAGTTCAGTTCTAGTTCAGTTCTAGTTCAGTTCTAGTTCAGTTCTAGTTCAGTTCTAGTTCAGTTCTAGTTCAGTTCTAGTTCAGTTCTAGTTCAGTTCTAGTTCAGTTCTAGTTCAGTTCTAGTTCAGTTCTAGTTCAGTTCTAGTTCAGTTCTAGTTCAGTTCTAGTTCAGTTCTAGTTCAGTTCTAGTTCAGTTCTAGTTCAGTTCTAGTTCAGTTCTAGTTCAGTTCAGTTCAGTTCTAGTTCAGTTCTAGTTCAGTTCTAGTTCATTCTAGTTCAGTTCTAGTTCAGTTCTAGTTCAGTTCTAGTTCAGTTCTAGTTCAGTTCTAGTTCAGTTCTAGTTCAGTTCTAGTTCAGTTCTAGTTCAGTTCTAGTTCAGTTCTAGTTCAGTTCTAGTTCAGTTCTAGTTCAGTTCTAGTTCAGTTCTAGTTCAGTTCTAGTTCAGTTCTAGTTCAGTTCTAGTTCAGTTCTAGTTCAGTTCTAGTTCAGTTCTAGTTCAGTTCTAGTTCAGTTCTAGTTCAGTTCTAGTTCAGTTCGTTCAGTTCTAGTTCAGTTTTAGTTCAGTTCTAGTTCAGTTCTAGTTCAGTTCTAGTTCAGTTCTAGTTCAGTTCTAGTTCAGTTCTAGTTCAGTTCTAGTTCAGTTCTAGTTCAGTTCTAGTTCAGTTCTAGTTCAGTTCTAGTTCAGTTCTAGTTCAGTTCTAGTTCAGTTCTAGTTCAGTTCTAGTTCAGTTCTAGTTCAGTTCTAGTTCAGTTCTAGTTCAGTTCTAGTTCAGTTCTAGTTCAGTTCTAGTTCAGTTCTAGTTCAGTTCTAGTTCAGTTCTAGTTCAGTTTAGTTCAGTTCTAGTTCAGTTCTAGTGTCAGTTCTAGTTCAGTTCTAGTTCAGTTCTAGTTCAGTTCTAGTTCAGTTCTAGTTCAATTCTAGTTCAGTTCTAGTTCAGTTCTAGTTCAGTTCTAGTTCAGTTCTAGTTCAGTTCTAGTTCAGTTCTAGTTCAGTTTCTAGTTCAGTTCTAGTTCAGTTCTAGTTCAGTTCTAGTTCAGTTCTAGTTCAGTTCTAGTTCAGTTTCTAGTTCAGTTCTAGTTCAGTTCTAGTTCAGTTCTAGTTCAGTTCTAGTTCAGTTCTAGTTCATTTCTAGTTCAGTTCTAGTTCAGTTCTAGTTCAGTTCTAGTTCAGTTCTAGTTCAGTTCTAGTTCAGTTTTAGTTCAGTTCTAGTTCAGTTCTAGTTCAGTTCTAGTTCAGTTCTAGTTCAGTTCTAGTTCAGTTCTAGTTCAGTTCTAGTTCAGTTCTAGTTCAGTTTCTAGTTCAGTTTCTAGTTCAGTTCTAGTTCAGTTCTAGTTCAGTTCTAGTTCAGTTCTAGTTCAGTTCTAGTTCACTTCTAGTTCAGTTCTAGTTCAGTTCTAGTTCAGTTCTAGTTCAGTTCTAGTTCAGTTCTAGTTCAGTTCTAGTTCAGTTCTAGTTCAGTTCTAGTTCAGTTCTAGTTCAGTTCTAGTTCAGTTCTAGTTCAGTTCTAGTTTAGTTTCTAGTTCAGTTCTAGTTCAGTTCTAGTTCAGTTCCAGTTCAGTTCTAGTTCAGTTCTAGTTCAGTTCTAGTTCAGTTCTAGTTCAGTTCTAGTTCAGTTCTAGTTCAGTTCTAGTTCAGTTCCAGTTCAGTTCTAGTTCAGTTCTAGTTCAGTTCTAGTTCAGTTCTAGTTCAGTTCTAGTTCAGTTCTAGTTCAGTTCTAGTTCAGTTCTAGTTCAGTTCTAGTTCAGTTCTAGTTCAGTTCTAGTTCAGTTCTAGTTCAGTTCAGTTCAGTTCTAGTTCAGTTCTAGTTCAGTTCTAGTTCAGTTCTAGTTCAGTTCTAGTTCAGTTCCAGTTCAGTTCTAGTTCAGTTCTAGTTCAGTTCTAGTTCAGTTCTAGTTCAGTTCTAGTTCAGTTCTAGTTCAGTTCTAGTTCAGTTCCAGTTCAGTTCTAGTTCAGTTCTAGTTCAGTTCTAGTTCAGTTCTAGTTCAGTTCTAGTTCAGTTCAGTTCAGTTCTAGTTCAGTTCTAGTTCAGTTCTAGTTCAGTTCTAGTTCAGTTCTAGTTCAGTTCTAGTTCAGTTCTAGTTCAGTTCTAGTTCAGTTCTAGTTCAGTTCTAGTTCAGTTCTAGTTCGTTCTAGTTCAGTTCTAGTTCAGTTCTAGTTCAGTTCTAGTTCAGTTCTAGTTCAGTTCTAGTTCAGTTCTAGTTCAGTTCTAGTTCAGTTCTAGTTCAGTTCTAGTTCAGTTCTAGTTCAGTTCTAGTTCAGTTCTAGTTCAGTTCTAGTTCAGTTCTAGTTCAGTTCTAGTTCAGTTCTAGTTCAGTCTAGTTCAGTTCTAGTTCAGTTCTAGTCAGTTCTAGTTCAGTTCTAGTTCAGTTCTAGTTCAGTTCTAGTTCAGTTCTAGTTCAGTTCTAGTTCAGTTCTAGTTCAGTTCTAGTTCAGTTCTAGTTCAGTTCTAGTTCAGTTCTAGTTCAGTTCTAGTTCAGTTCTAGTTCAGTTCTAGTCAGTTCAGTTCAGTTCTAGTTCAGTTCTAGTTCAGTTTTAGTTCAGTCTAGTTCAGTTCTAGTTCAGTTCTAGTTCAGTTCTAGTTCAGTTCTAGTTCAGTTCTAGTTCAGTTCTAGTTCAGTCTTTAGTTCTAGTTCAGTTCTAGTTCAGTTCTAGTTCAGTTCTAGTTCAGTTCTAGTTCAGTCTAGTCAGTCTAGTTCAGTTCTAGTTCAGTTCTAGTTCAGTTCTAGTTCAGTTCTAGTTCAGTTCTAGTTCAGTTCTAGTTCAGTTCTAGTTCAGTTTCGTTCAGTCTAGTCAGTTCTAGTTCAGTTCTAGTTCAGTTCTAGTTCAGTTCTAGTTCATTTAGTTCAGTTTCTAGTTCAGTTTAGTTCAGTTTAGTTCAGTCTAGTTCAGTTCTAGTTCAGTTCTAGTTCAGTTCTAGTTCAGTTCTAGTTCAGTCTAGTTCAGTTCTAGTTCAGTTCTAGTTCAGTTCTAGTTCAGTCTAGTTCAGTTTAGTTCAGTTCTAGTTCAGTTTAGTCAGTTCTAGTTCGTTCTAGTTCAGTTCTAGTTCAGTTCTAGTTCAGTTCTAGTTCAGTTCTAGTTCAGTCTAGTTCAGTTCTAGTTCAGTTCTAGTCAGTTCTAGTTCAGTCTAGTTCAGTTCTAGTTCAGTTCTAGTCAGTTTCTAGTTCAGTTCTAGTTCGTTCTAGTTCAGTTCTAGTTCAGTTCTAGTTCAGTTCTAGTTCAGTTCTAGTTCAGTCTAGTTCTAGTTCAGTTCTAGTTCAGTCAGTTCAGTTCTAGTTCTAGTTAGTTCAGTTCTAGTTCAGTTTAGTTCGTTCTAGTTCAGTTCTAGTTCAGTTCTAGTTCAGTTCTAGTTCATTCTAGTTCAGTTCTAGTCAGTTCTAGTTCAGTTCTAGTTCAGTTCTACAGTTCTAGTTAGTTCTAGTTCAGTTCTAGTTCAGTTCTAGTTCAGTTTCTAGTTCAGTTCTAGTTCAGTTCTAGTTCAGTTCTAGTTTCAGTTCTAGTTCA